>NW_015177436.1:0-1253 GCF_001447785.1 Gekko japonicus
ACAACAAGAGATAAGGATCAAGTCGCATCGAAAGCTTATTACGTAGCAGTAAAAACTATTTTAATGTTTTTGAACATTTATCAACCAATTGATAAAAGCTGCGGTGGCTCAAGTGTTTAAGACGCTGAACTGCAGGCTGTGGAAGGTCGGTAGTTCAGCAGTTCGAGACCCGGGTGCCGCATGACAGAGTGAGCTCCCGTCTCTAGTTCCAGCTCCTGCCAACCTAGCAGTTCAAAAGCAAGAAATTGGAAGTAGATAAATAGGTATCACTTCGGTGGGAAGGTAACAGCGTTCCGTGCGCCTTGGTGTTTAGTCATGCCGGCCGCATGACCACGGAAACGTCTTCGGACAGCGCTGGCTCTTCGGCTTTGAAACGGAGATGAGCACCGCAACCCTAGAGTCAGACTCAACTGGCTTTCAAGCAAGGGAAACCTTTACCTATCAACCAATTAGAAAGGGTAAGAAGTACTGGTAATGATGCTACCTCTGTCAGTAAGGCAAGTGTGAAGACTGGATTAGGTCTGGATCTTAGATGTGAAATATTTTTATACGTAACTCGGTGTGTACAGTAGAAAGCTAGAGGAGAAGCAAAGAAGAATAAGCAGTGTTAGTGGGAAGAAGTTCGGCTTCTGTCGTGTACTGCAGCCATGGAAACCATGTGCGTACAAACCTAGAGTAGGTCAGCCCAACCGCTGTCTTTGCTGAGTGAGAATTGTGCATGCGTCATGTTTTGCCTCCTTTTTGAAGACCGGCTGCACAGAAAGTGAAGGTGCCAAGCATATAAGCATGCTCTTGAGAGAACAGCTCTGAGAGAACTTGTGACTGACCCAAGGTTACACCAGCAGCTGCATGTTAAGGAATGGGGAATCACTCAATGGAGAGAGTTCCTCTGTGGCTGTGACCCTTCTCGTGATACGAGAACTTGTGGGCACTCGATGAAATTAAGGAGCAGTAGGCTTACAACTAATAAAAGGAAGTACTTCTTCACCCAAAAGTGTCATTAACACATGGAATTCACTGCTTCAGGAGGGGTTTGGATAAACATATGGAGAAGTGGTCCATCAGTGGCTATTAGCCACAATGTATAGACGGAACACTGTGTCTGGGGCAGTGATACTTTCTTCCTGATGCTTTGGGGGCCCATGGTGGGAGGACTTCTGGAGTTCCAGCCCCACTGGTGGACCTCCTGATGGTGCCTTGGTTTTGGATACTGTGTGGACAGAATGTTGGATTGGGTGGCCCATTGGCCTGAT
>NW_015177437.1:0-363 GCF_001447785.1 Gekko japonicus
GAGCAAGGCTGTTTATGAGAGGATGTTTTTGGAGGACGTTAGTTCACAGGGTCGCCATCAGTTGGAAGGAACTTAAGGGCGCTTAACACACACATCATTTCACTCTTGAACCCCTCCCCCTCCATCAGAAAAGTAGTTTTCCATGCAGAACGGCGTATGCGCCAACAAGTCCCTATTCATCATCATCATCAGAAGAAGAGATTGGATTTATACCCTGCCCTTCACTACCCAAAGGTGTCTTAGAGCGGCTTACAAACTCCTGTCCCTTCCCTTCCCCTCCCCACAACAGACACCCTGTGAGGTAAAAGAAGAAGAGATTGGATTTATACCCCGCCTTTTCACTACCCAAAGGAGTCTCAGAGC
>NW_015177437.1:399-1281 GCF_001447785.1 Gekko japonicus
TTATACCCTGCCCTTCACTCAGAGTCTCAGAGCGACTTACAAACTTCTTTCCCTTCCCCTCCCCACAACAGACACCCTGTGAGATGGGTGGGGCTGAGAGAGCTCTGACAGAGCTGTCCTTGAGAGAACAACTCTGACAGATCTATGGCTTGCCCAAGGTCATCCAGCCAGGTGCAAGTGGAGGAGTGGGGAATCAAACCCAGTTCTCCCAGATTAGAGTCCAGGCACTTAACCACTACACCAAACTGGAATAATAGTTGCTGTCCCTGGTAAATCACTATTCTATCCTGGTTTTCTCTTTCAGGGAAAAATTTGTAAAAATGCTAGTGGGTGCAAACATGCGCTCGACTGAGTTCACCTTGCTGCCATCACATGCCCATTTGTGTTTTCCAATAGTGATTGTTACTGAACAGTACTGGCAACTCAGTGGGCAGGATTGTTGCCACTCTCTGCCTGGAGAAACTGGTGGTCGAAAGTGCCGTCAAGTGGCAGTTGACTTATGGCAATTCCTTGTGGAGTTCTCAAGGCAACAGAAGAAGAAGAAGAGATTGGATTTATACCCCGCCCTCCACTACCCAAAGGTGTCTCAGAACGGCTTACAATCCCCTTCCCCTCCCCACAACAGACACCCTGTGAGGTAGGTGGGGCTGAGAGAGCTCTTGACAGAAACTGCTCTTTTTCAAGAACAGCTCTTATCAGAACTACGGCTTGCCCAAGGTCATCCAGCCAGGTGCAAGTGGAGGAGTGGAGAATCAAACCCAGTTCTCCCAGATTAGAGTCTGCGCACTTAACCACTACACTAAACTGAACAGATGTTCAGAGGGGGGTTTGCCATTGCCTGCGTCTGTGTAGCAAACCCTGGACCTCCTTGGTGGTCTCCCA
>NW_015177438.1:669-1251 GCF_001447785.1 Gekko japonicus
TGGGTATTCTGTTTGTAATAATTGTTTGGATACACTATATTTTTAATATGCTAGTTGTGATAATTTCATGCCAAGTAAAAATGTCCATAGTCATATTTTATGTTCCTAAAGTAACAGAATGACTTTCAGTCTAGAAAAGACAAAAGAAATGCTAATGTAGCACTTTTTTCAATTTTTCCAAAAAATTCCATTCCCCCCCGAAAAAACCCGGAAAAAACCCGGCTTTTTTCCCGAGCTTCAAAATTTCCGGAAATTTTACATCTCTAGGGGATACCCGCAAGAGAGACAAACAGACAATAACCTTTCCCAACTGATGCCTCTCCAACTGTTATTCACACGGAGCTGACTTACAATGAATCAGATCATTGGTCCTTGCAGGTCAGTATTGTCTACTCAGACTGGAGGCAGCTCTCCAGGGTTTCAGGGTGAGGACTTTCACCTCACCGTCAATCTGGTCTTTTTTTAAACTGGAGATGCCGGGGATTGAATCTGGGACCTTCTGCATGCCAAGCAGATGCTCTACCACTGAGCCATAACCCTTCTCTAAATGAACCTAGTGGTCCATCAAGGTCAGTATTGTCT
>NW_015177439.1:0-266 GCF_001447785.1 Gekko japonicus
TTCTTCACATGCCCTTCACATGGAAGGCCTGACACGGGGACAGATTCGGTAACAATCTGTACATGAGCCCAGTGTGTCATTGGCCTAGGGATGCCAGCCTCCAGAGGGGACCTGGGGATCCCCTGGAACTACAGCTCATTTCCAGACTAAAGAGATCAGTTCCTCTGGAGACGATGGATGCTCTGGAGGGTGGACTCTGTGGCATTAGACCCCACTGAGTTCCCAGTAGTCCCCAGGCTTCCATTTTCAAATCTCTTTGAGTTTCT
>NW_015177439.1:1053-1249 GCF_001447785.1 Gekko japonicus
ACGTGATAGAGGTTTATAAAATTATGCATGGGATGGAGAGAGTTGACAAAGAGAATTTTCTTCTTCTTCTCAAGGCCATCCAGTGAAGCTGATGGTCAGTAGGTTCAGGACAGACAAAAATAAACACTTCTTTGCGCAGAGAATGATTAAAACGTGGAATTTGTTGACAAAGGATGTAGTGACAGCCACAGGCATA
>NW_015177440.1:0-1265 GCF_001447785.1 Gekko japonicus
GTCTGGAAAATGGCCCGGGGGGGTGGGGGGGAAGGGGATGTAGAAGTGTCTCCTCATCCTGTGGTGGTTCCAACCAGAATGGAGGGCCCTGCAGTGCCCCTAAAATGCATTCCCTGACTCTACAAAATGGAGGCTGTCCCCAGGATGGACCTAGGGCTGGCGTCTCATCTAGTTTGGCCCTGAGTGTATGTGTGACTGGCACAAAGTTAGTTTGTGAGCTTCATGGAGCACTGGGGAATTGGACCAGGGTCCTAGCCCTACTCTCTTAACTGCTACACAACACTGACTCTTATACATCGCACACTGGTGTGTAAAGTCACTCCACTGTGACTTAGATACTCTCTTGTCAGCAAAAGAGGTTAGAATCTACCAGTTTCCCCCCCTCAAACTTATTCTGTTTCCTTCCTCACTGAATCTCCAGACCTTGTGGCTTTTCGTCCATATGGGTCCCATGATCCCCAGGGCGGCCTTTTGTTAACAGGGGACGTTGGTAGACTCAAATCCTTCGGTAAAAGGCCAGTGTGGAGAGGGATTGCCATTTTCCTCCTGCTGTCCTTGGACTTCCCAACCTCCACCTGTTCCCTCACCTGCTGCTGCTCCAAGAAGAAGAAGGAGGAGGAGGATTTATACCCCGCCCTTCACTACCCAAAGGAGTCTCAGAGCGGATTACAAACTCCTTCCCCTTCCCCTCCCCACAACAGACACCCTGTGAGGTAGGTGGGGCTGAGAGAGCTCTGACAGAAACGGCTCTTTTTCAAGAACAGCTGTTATCAGAGCTAGGGCTTGTCCAAGGCCATCCAGCCAGGTGCAAGTGGAGGAGTGGGGAATCAAACCCGGTTCTCCCAGATTAGAGTCCGCGCACTTAACCACTACACCAAACTGGCTCTCAAGTGGAAAGGGATGTCCCTGATTCTGATGTCCCTCAGTTAGTTCAGTTTGGTTTATTCCTACAGTCCTTAGACCAGTCATACAAAAAGAAGTACACCTTTACAATATTCCAATACCCTCAGTTAGTTACTCTGCACAGGCACTAATGCATTGAACAATCAAGCATCTTTGGGACAGATTCAGAAAAGGAGCAATAGCTTCATAGCACTCTGCCGCCTTCAATCTCTGCCCCCAGACAGGCTGAGGATCGGAAGAAAAAAAAAGGAAGAATCAAGTGGTAAACCTTTTCCCTTGACCATACTAATTCTAGCTGTAGATGGGGGATTACATCACAGAATAATTCCCAATCTAAACACAGAATAATAACAAAAAAACCC
>NW_015177441.1:0-716 GCF_001447785.1 Gekko japonicus
GACTCCTCCCCCTGGATGTGGGCTCCGCCTGTGAAGCAAAGAGCTCCTTCCCCAGGCTCTTACTTAGCTATCGGGATTTTCTGCTTCCTAGAGTTGGCAGCCTCAGGTTCAGCGTGCCACTCAATGATAAAAGGTGAAGCGTTTCCCCCCACACACCTATTGCACACACCCCAAACCCAGCGTTTCACCTTCATCGTCATCATCATCATCATCGCTTTATTACAGTTCGTAACCAGCACAAAACAGTCAAGATACATCAAAAACTGGATATCAAAATATAACTATAATGATGTCAAATTTAGATACTAATGTAAAGACAGAAAAAGAACTGGAACGTTTACAAATAATTAGAATGAAATATCACACAATCTATATCTATATCAGACCTTTACATACTGTCTATGAATTCTGTAAGCCGCTGCTAAAGGGTTTTGCACACGCCAACGGGATCTCCGGGTTAGAATCTGATAGAAGTATATTGCTTATTGCAGTATTCGAGAAACCTAAAAAACCTTTCCTGCATAGGCTGAATAGATCTAGCTCGTATGTGTGATTGCATCCACTTCTCCAGCACCGCACAGGCAGACACGCTCAGCCATCAGTGTCTTTCTGTAGCGGCCCCATCATTTCACCTTCCAGGGATTGGAGGCGGCTCATCGACGGGATGCTGCTCATGATAGCTGACTCCCCCCACCCCCCGGTTTTCCCCCCCTTTT
>NW_015177441.1:729-1238 GCF_001447785.1 Gekko japonicus
CTTTCCCTCCTAGCTCTGCCAGGTGCCTTTAAACTCAACCCGGCAAGACGCTATAATGCGCCACAGGGCGTCCACCACCCTTGCAATAATGAAGGGCACATTCGCTGCCTCAGCTCGTGGGCGGCGGCGGAGGGAGAGTCAGCGGGAGAGGCTTCCGACCTCCCTGCAAAATCCGCCACCCGATCTGCTGCGTCACCTCCTCAGAAGGCACGGGGGTGTGGCCTAATATGCTAATGAGTTTCTGCTGCTGGGCGTGGCCCAGTATGCCAATGAGTTCCTGCTGGGCTTCTTCTACAAAAAAAGGCTCTGCACAGAGGTATACCTTTCTTCTCCGATCCGTACGACCAGTCGTTATCGTTGATGTCATCATTGTCCTCCTGGTCGCTCTCCGATTTGTTCATGTTGTTGCTACTGGCTATCCTACAGCAAAAGAAAACAGGCAAGAAGAAGAAAGTCTGGGTAACTTGGAGGAAGAAGAAGAAGAAGACCAGCTGAGCTCTGAGCAGGAG
>NW_015177442.1:0-1225 GCF_001447785.1 Gekko japonicus
AGCTACTTCTAGAATTTTGTATATAAATTCTTCTTTCGAGGGTACATTTTCATTTTCCCACAATTTTGCAAAAACAATCCTTACCACCATTAACAATTGCATAATCAACACTGCGGTCACACGGAACATTAGCCACGCTACAGAGACGGAAGATAGGCGGATTTTTCGGGCGCAATCACACCACCACATCTGGGAAGCGTAGAGCTCCCGTGGCTCACCCGAGGCTTCCTGCCGAAGATGCAGCTTAAAAAACTAGTACCTCTGAGGTACTAGTTTCCGGAAACCGCGGGGCAAGAGCGGGCATCTGATTGCACGCCCGCTCATGTCCCCTCGCAAAAAGGTTTTTTCCCCCAAGTCTCCACGGGATGCGCACAAGCACCCAACGGCGCATGCACACACCTCCCTCCCTCCCCTGATAGCACAGCTCATTAGCATATTAGGCCACCCCCCCATGTTACCAGAAGTGTGGTCATCCAGCCACACCCACCTTTCGCTTCTTATTCTGTTTACCTTGTTTGTTGTCAAAACCCAGGGCTTTTTTTGTAGCAGGAACTCCTTTGCATGTTAGGTCACACACCCCAAATGTAGCCAATCCTAATGAGTTTCTGCTGTTGGGTATGGCCTGTTATGCTAATGAGCTCCTGCTGTGCATGGCCAACTCAGGAGCCAGCCGGGACTCCGTTCCTGTGTGTTTCTGCCCAAAAATAGCCATGGCTTTCCACTTCAGGAGGAACAAACAGTGAAGAAGGTATAAAGCTGTGTCTCAGATTGCAAAACCATCAAATTGCATTATTTATTAAACAAAATTCTGTGAACCAGGGACATTGAATAAATAAAAGAAAAATTCTTTACTCCCTCAGTCAACTTCTGCATGTAGAAGTTCATCATATTGACCTTGAGAGAGTTGAAAGTCTCCCATATACTCCCTCTGGGAGCAGAGTTCTTCTAACTTTCAACCAGCCAACAGCTTTTGAAAATGTGGAAGTTTTTATCCTCCTTTGAAATCTTTACAACCAGAGTCTTCATAGGTGAAACTGTTCAGATATTAATTCCAGGGACTACAAGTAAGAAACCTCCCACTTATGGTCTTGAATCTGGAGCCTTTTTTAACACAGTTGGCAATGACCCAAGCCTACTCCGGAATGCAAACAAAGGATTGCATATCAGCTCAAGCAAGATCAAGATGCCAGATGAAATATCCTACAAACTCTCCAAGAACATCTCT
>NW_015177443.1:0-845 GCF_001447785.1 Gekko japonicus
CGCTATTTATATGTTATTTTATTAGTTGTCTTTCTCTCCTAATTTTCCGCTCGTTGAAAACACGCCCTTCAGGGGAACAGAACTCTCCTGCCTCCCCCATTCCGGTGGATGCCAACCTCCAGGTGGTGGCTGGAGATCTCCTGGAATGACAACTGATCCCTAGTCTGCAGAGATCAGTTCCCCCTGGAGAAAAGGGCTGCTTTGGAGGGTGGACTCTCTGGCCTTTTACCCTACTGAGGTCCCTCCCCTCCCCAAACCCCGCCTTCCTCAGGCTCCACCCTCAAAAATCTCCAGGGATTTCCCAGCACAGAGCTGGCAACCCCACCCCTTCCAGTGTAACCCATTTGACGCTCCAAAATTCTGCTCCAGGGGAACACAGGGACGATTGGGGGCTGTCAGTGGGGCCTACGGCGGGGAAAATAATCAATAATCATTATCAGGGCTATTTTTGGGCAGGAACACACAGGAACGGAGTTTCGGCTGGCTCCCAAGTTGGCCACACCCAGCAGGAACTCATTAGCATAATAGGCCACACCCAACAGCAGGAACTCATTAGGATTGGCTACCTTAGGGGTGTGTGGCCTAATGTGCAAAGGAGTTCCTGCTAAAAAAAAAAGCCCTGGGTTTTGACAAGCAGCAAGGTAAACAGAATAAGAAGCAAAAGGTGGGTGTGGCTGGATGACCACACTTCTGGTAACATGGGGGTGTAGCCTAATATGTTAATGTGCTGTGCTGTCAAGGGTGTGGCCTAATAGGCTAATGAGTTCCTGCTGTTGGGTGTGGCCTATTATGCTAATGAGTTCCTGCTGGGCTTTTTCTACAAAAAGAGCCCTGAATTATCATAT
>NW_015177443.1:895-1180 GCF_001447785.1 Gekko japonicus
CCGAGTTCCCCCCCCGAAATGACCTCTGCCTGGTATACTTCCATACACCAGCCATGCTCTCCAGACAGCCTTCTCTTTGTGGGGACTTCCCCTGGGATTGTCCGTTTGGCAATAGTCTGCCTTTTACTATGGCAGGATCGATTATTTGGAATGGTTTACCAGATAGGGCTGCCAGGTCCCCCTTGGCCGCTGGCGGGAGAAGGGGGTAGGGTTGCCAGATTCGGATTGGGAAACACCTGGAGGTTTGGGGATGGACCCCGGAGAGGACAGGGACCTCAGTGGGGT
>NW_015177444.1:0-1231 GCF_001447785.1 Gekko japonicus
ATCACAGAGTTTGCTTGTGGTTTTTTTCCCACCTGAAATCTGGCAACCCCAAGGGCAATAACACGAAACACCACAAATGGGGATCCAGGATATGTATTAGTGCAACCTTTTTAGCAGGGGTCATTTCGTAGAAAAAGAGCTAGGGGAACTCATTAGCATAACTCATTAGCATATGCCACACCCCCTGACATCACCGGAAGTGTGTCATAAGGCCACACCCCCACCCCCAACGGTCCCAACCGCCACCTCCGGCCTTGCAGCTCCACTGCCAAGCCCCATGAGGGGCTCGGCGGTGGACCTGCAAGGCTGGCGGGAGGGCAAGGAAGCCCCGCGAAAGCCCTCCCTGGCCCCAGGCAGGCAGGGATGGGGAGAGGCAGGAAGGAAGCAACTTACCCTCCCTCTTCTCCTGCCTCCTCCTGGCTGAATGAGGGCCGGAAGCGGGGCGGCCGGAAGCAGGGGGCGGGGCTTTGTCATGTACCCCGCCCCCTACCTCACCCGGGGAACTGCGTTCCCCCGCGTTCCCCCCCCCCCGAAATGACCTCTGCTTTTTAGGGTGATTTGGGTTTGGATTTGTCCTTTCTAGAGCTTGACGTTAACCACTACGAACCTTTGAATGTCACCTGCTAGAAGCTCCATCCAAGCTGTATGTAAAGCTGATAATTCTAAAAATCATTCTTAAAATGAAAACAGGAAAGAAGAGAGTTGGGGATCTGCAATAAAGCTCAGCTCCTGGATGTCCTCTAATAAAATTTTAGGGCCAGAACAAGTGGGCTTCTGCCAGGGGAAGTCAGCTTTGGACCACTGCTTAGTCCTCACTCACTTGACTAACAAGTACGTGAGAAGGAAAAGGACTAAATTGTATACTGCTTTTTTGGAATTTAAAGGGGCTTTTGATTCAGTTTTAAGAGAACTTCTTTGGGTAAAGCTCGAGGGACTGTCTTTAGATGAGGTTATTATTTCTTATTTAAAAACTCTATACCTCTACGTCCTGTCAGGTTAGGTGTACCCCATCAGGGAGACTTTCCCCTCAAATCCCTATTGGGCGGGGGGTTAAACAGGGGATCATTCTAGCCCCCCACTTGTTTAATCTTGTTCTTAATGATTTTGCCCCTTTTCGATCACAAGTTGATGGCCAGAGCCCTAGACTCGGCTTTGCTCTTATTCCCCTGCTGCTATACATGGACAACACGGTTCTTTTGTCAACATCCCGTGTTGGATTAAACCGCTTATT
>NW_015177445.1:0-988 GCF_001447785.1 Gekko japonicus
CCCCCCCATCCTGGGAATTCCTCAAGGCAGGGGCGCATCCTTCTGCAAGGGGTTGCTTAAGACAGTCTGCCGGCCCCCTCCCTCCACGAATGGCACAATAGTCGCCCTCATGGCCACAGAAAGGCTCGGCCCCAGGGCCCCCGCCCTGCCAAAGCTCCCAAGGCGACATCGCCGGCCAGCTAGCCAAGTCCTGGGATATGCAGAAGTGTTGGGTGATCGTGAGATATTGAAAAATGGTATTTAGCAGAGATAAGATAGTCCAGCAGGGCCAGGGTAAAATAATTCAGACTGAGAGTCCAGGTGTGATTAAAATATAAAGTTTTAACTAAATTCTAGCATGGGGTAGGGTAACTGGGATGAAAATAACAACAGAGCAAAATCGGCTACATCCTAACACTACAAAGACAAAACTAGAAGAGTGGCAATTATGGCTACTCTTACTTCTTCAGCAAACAAAGACAGGAAGAGAAGCCATAAAATGGTAATACACCTTGACACTTTAGTCCCAATCAAATTCCTGGATCAGGGAGAAAATTCCCGGGCATTCCTACAGCTAAAGAACATTGGTTACATGAGAAACATGAGA
Source organism: Gekko japonicus (assembly GCF_001447785.1). Taxonomy (NCBI): domain Eukaryota; kingdom Metazoa; phylum Chordata; class Lepidosauria; order Squamata; family Gekkonidae; genus Gekko; species Gekko japonicus. The sequence continues at coordinate 587 of NW_015177445.1, forward strand.
CTTCCTGTGAGTGACATAAACAAACATTTAACCCCAGATATACTGAGTGTTTTCAACTTGTAATACCCAACGAGAAGACAAGATCGGGTTTATACCCTACTGTTCACTACCCAAAGGAGTCTCAGAGCGGCTCACAATCTCCTTCCCTTTTTCCTCCCCACAGCAGGCGCCCTGTGAGGTAGGCGGGGCCGAGAGAGCTCTCTCGAGGACTGCTTTTGAGAGAACAGCTCTGAAATAACTTGTGACTGGCCCAAGGTCACCCCAGCAGCCGCACATGGAGGACTGGGGAATCAAACCTGGTTCTCCCAGTTTAGCGTCCACGCTCTTAACTGCCACACCAAACTGCTGTAGCACTTTTGCTTGCGGCTTTTTTTTAGTCTCTGCGAGAACTCATTCCTGCCC
>NW_015177445.1:1002-1197 GCF_001447785.1 Gekko japonicus
ATTCACACCTTGTGTCACTTGGAGGTCATTGCAGTTCCCCACGGAGGCCAGGTCAAAAGGATAGCTTCCCTGGGCCTGTCTGTGGCAGCTCTTGTTCAGCCAGACCAGAGAGAAGATGAGACAGACTCATGGAGGAGGAGAGGGCTAGCAGAGGCCAACAGCCACGGTGACTAAAGGGAGACTCCACATTCAGAG
>NW_015177446.1:0-316 GCF_001447785.1 Gekko japonicus
ACTGGGAGCCAGTGCAGCTGGCAGAGCACGGGTTGTATATTGGCTCTTAATGGCTCTTACTCAGTTTTCCTTGCATTGCTCAGGTGGTCAAACTTTACTCCTTACCACTTTGTAGCCAGCCATTGTTATTGCTCATTTTACTGTTGTAATACTACAGTTGTAATCTTTCTGTTATTTAAGGCTTCAGAATAGTTGGGGGGGGGGGAGGTTAGTCCAAATTGGATTGGTTTCGTAAGGCTGGGGGAAGCGAGCTTACTTCTTTTCCCCACATTTGGGGAAGTTGAAACCGCCCCCTAACCCTAACCGCCCCTTTTTT
>NW_015177446.1:465-1203 GCF_001447785.1 Gekko japonicus
CGTGGTCACGTGGCCGGCATGACTAAATACCAAGGCGCACGGAACGCTGTGACCTTCCCACCGAAGTGGTACCTATTTATCTACTTGCAATTTCTTGCTTTCGAATTGCTAGGTTGGCAGGAGCTGGAACTAGAGACGGGGGCTCACTCCATCATGCGGCACACGTGGGTCTCGAACTACTGAACCACCGACCTTCCACAGCCTGCAGTTCAGCGTCTTAACCACTTGAGCCACCGCAGCTCCTAAAAGTCCTTTTAGTAGAGGCTTAATGGGCAGTTGCCATGACAAGCTTCAACTGCCCATTTCCACACATGAAGTCTCTACTACAGGGTCAGGCCCTTTTTCTCCAGGCCCAGTGGCAACACACTGGCCCTAAGTTTTTCTTAGCTGTCATGTGTGTGTGTCTATGTAGTAACAGCAGTCATCACAGGAAGACCCATTCAACATACCAGGTGATTCTATGCATGTTTACTTGAAAGCGGCTCTGGTTGAGTTCAGTGGAGCATCATCTCAGTGTGTCAGCACAGGGTCTGGGTTTCAGTCCCTGCTCTGCGATGGAAGATCCCTGGGTGACAGGGTTGCCGAGTCCTCCCTGGCCACGGGCGGGGGATGAGGGGGGTAGGGTTAGCAGATCCATGTTGGGGAACTCCTGGAGATTTGGGGATGGAGCCTGGGGAGGACGGGGACCTCAGTGGGACACAATGCGCAGGGAAGGGAGCGGTGGCGCAGGGAGTAACA
>NW_015177447.1:0-1192 GCF_001447785.1 Gekko japonicus
CTTGAGAGTTCCAGCACCACTTTTTCATCCACAACAAAAAAAGCCCTGTGTCTAAGACAGAACAAGTGAACCTTACGTCAAGTTTGATGCTGGCTGGTAAGGTTAGTTTTCCTCACAGTAATGATTTGCCCACCTTCAGTGGAGTTACACTTTCCTTTGTGGATCAAGTTAAGAGTCTATGATGGTGGTCCTCAACCTGTTTGAGCCTGTGGGCCCCTTTGGAGTTCTGACACTGTGTGGTGGGCACAGCCACAAAATGGCTGCCGCTGAAGGTGGCGCCAGTCACAAAATGGCTGCCACAGCTGGCCTTCTCTGTTCCCAGGGCTGGTCCCAGGGTTTTTTGCACACTAGGCGAGGCTACCTTCTGCCTCCCCCCCCACCCCCGTGTGCCCACTGGACTGGAATGAGAGTTCCTCAGAGTGGAATGACAGCCCCTGGAGGTAGCAGGAGTGTTCTGTGACTAGAATATGAGACCACGGAATGGAATGACGGTGCCTGAGGGTAGCAAGAGTGTTCTGGGAATAGAATGACAGGCCCCAGAGTGGAATGACAGCCTGTGGAAGTAGCAGGAGTGGTCTGGGACTGGAATGACAGAACCCAGAGTGGAATGACAGCTCCTGGGGGTAGGAGGAGTGTTCTGGGACTGGAATGACAAGGCCCCAGACTGGAATGAGAGCCCTTGGATGTAGTAGGAAACTTCAGGGACTGGAACAAAAAAGCATGGAGTGGAATTACAGCCTGTGGAAGTAGCAGGAGTTTTCTGGGACTGGAATGACAGGCCCCAGAGTGGAATGACAGCCCCTGGATGTAGCAGGAGACTTCAGGGACTGGAACGAGAAACCACGGAGTGGAATGACAGCCAAAAAATAGTAGAGTAGTTCTGTGCCTAGAATGAGAGACCACAGAGTAAAGTGACAGCCCCTAGGGCTAGCAGATGTGTTCTGGGACTGGAATGACAGTCCTTGGGGGTAGCACCAGTGTTCTGGGACTGGAATGAAAGACCACAAAGTGGAATGACAGGCCCTGGAAGTAGCAAGAGTATTTTGGGAATGGAAGGACAGGCTCCAAAGTGGATTGATAGTCCCTGGGGGTAACAGGAGTGTTTTGGGACTGGAATGAGAGTCCACAGAGTGGAATGACAGGCCCTGAGGGTAGGAGGAGTTTTCTGGGAATGGAATCACAGGCCCCAGAG
>NW_015177448.1:0-347 GCF_001447785.1 Gekko japonicus
CCCTTTGTTCGGTTAGCCTCCTCAACTCCAGCGCCCTCCTCAACTCTGCAGGCGGTCCAGCAGAATGGTGGGACAGCGGGGGTTCTGCGGGGCAGCAGCAATTGACGGGGTTTGGAGCAGTCCGCTGAGTTAGGAGGAAACGGGCTAGTCAGAACTCCCAGTCTCCGTCCGCAAGCCTGCTGAGGGCTTCCTTTGCGGTGCGCACGAACTGCTCCGCTTGTCCGTTGGTCACGGGGTGGAAGGGTGCAGACCTCACGTGCCGGATTAGGTTCCACCGGAGGAAGTCTTGGAACTCCTCTGAAGTGAATGCCACCCCGTTGTCGGAGACTATCGTGTCTGGCAGCCCA
>NW_015177448.1:371-1192 GCF_001447785.1 Gekko japonicus
TGCGCGGATGACTGCCTTCGCCGACGTGGTGGTGACAGTGCTAATCTCCAACCATTTGGAGTATGAGTCTACTGTGACTAGGAAGATCCATCCTTGAAAGGGGCCGGCGAAGTCAATGTGTAGCCAGGACCACGGCTTGTGGGTGGACTCCCAGGAATGAGTGGGTGTGCTCAGTGGGTTTGGATGGACCGCCTGGCATGTCTGGCACCTCCGCACCCAGGACTCGATCTCCACATCAATCCCTGGCCACCAGATGTAGCTCTGGGCCAGTGCTTTCATCCAGACTATTTCTGGGTGGGCTTCATAGAGCACGGTGAGGACGCGTTGTCTCAGGGCATTGGAGATGATCACCCTATCCCCTCACAGGAGGCACCCCTTGTAGGCAGACAATTCATTCTTGTGGGTGGCAAACGCTGTAAACTCTGGACCCGTGGAGGCCACGGGCCACCCCCTCACCGCCCAGCCCAAAACATGGGAGATGACAGGGTCACAGGCAATGCTCCCTCTAAGCTGTGGAGTCCTGTGAGCAAAAATTCTACTTTGTGAGCTGCTGGCATGAAAGTTGTGAGCGAGCGATTAGTTTGCTCTGGAGCCCTCCTTCCTGAGCGAAGACAAAAATGTGTGAGCCGGGGGCTGAAAAACTGTGAGCTACTGTGAGCTAGCTCACACTAACTCATCTTAGAGGGAACACTGGTCACAGGTCGAGCGGCTGGCAACATCAGCGGCCTGCAGGAGTGGTTCTGGGAGGGCCTCTAGCAGGAGGACCCCATGAGCATGAGCCAGGTCAGCATACACGGACAGGAGCAGCAGCTGGCTGAGGG
>NW_015177449.1:0-350 GCF_001447785.1 Gekko japonicus
CTAGATGGATCACTGGTCTGATCCAATAGAGCACTTCTTATGCTCTTATACCAGCCAGGTATCTGCAGGAGATGCAGGGAAAAAGCAAAGATAATGACACCAACATTTACTGGGGGACAATAGGATTTGAATGATCATCTGTGAGCCAAATCCTGGTTTCACAAACTAACCAGATTTTCAACAAACCATCATTTCATGTTATGTCTGAACCAGGGCTCTTTTTGTAGAAAAAGCCCAGCAGGAACTCATTAGCATAACAGGCCACACCCAACAGCAGAAACACATTAGCATATTAGGCCACACCCCCATGCCTTCCCTTGGCTTGCCTAGGCACCCCACGGCTGCAGGGA
>NW_015177449.1:763-1189 GCF_001447785.1 Gekko japonicus
TCCTCAGGATGTTTGTATCCCACCGCTAGTCACCACTTGTGACAACCTCCTATTGGGGAGGACTAGGTTTCTCTTTAAATTATACTGGGTGTTTATAAAATAGGTAGTTCCGGCTGCCACCAGGAATTTTATAAATTCCAAATCCACTCTCAGCTTCTTATGTTGGCATTGTGACCCAAGGTCTAGGCTTTCAAGGGTCTCTGTGGTCCTGAGGAATAGTTATGACTTCTGGGATTAACTTAAATAAGAGAAGATTTATTGAAAGGGGAACAAAATAAGAGGTTGGTTATTATGTAACTGGTTGGGAATAAGGTTCCTGTAAATGAGCTTGTCAACTGTATCACTTTAATACACATATACTGATCCTTCTCCGATCCCACACAGATTCTTTCACCTTTCTCACTGACTGAATTTCCACTGAACAAC
>NW_015177450.1:0-1168 GCF_001447785.1 Gekko japonicus
TTGCAGTTTATCTGTTGTTTTCTGCAATACCAATTTTGTCACACTCCAATTTTCTTGCTTGTCCCAGGTCATAAATTGGAACAACATGGCTTAGGCCGCCCCTCTCCCTTCTGATTTCAATCTCGGACCTCTTCCTGTCATGTAATGGAGAAAGTGTAAGTTTAGTCCTCCATGTATCTTGTGAGTTGTGAACTGTTTAACTTATGTTGTTTTTAATGTATTTGGTTTTATAGCACTTGTGCCTTGTAAGCCGCCCTGAGCCTGCGTGCAGGGAGGGCGGGATAGAAATGGAATTAAATAAATAAATAAAAAATAAATAAATTCTGCATTGTGAATAGAGGTGTTTGTTCTAGGTATGGCAGGAAAGGGGTGGGGAGGATCAAAACCAAGTTAAAAATTCTACACTTAAATCTACACTGGGGCCACTCCGGCGAAACAGGATCCATATAACCTGGGCCAACGGTGGTCCGAATCTGGGGTGACCACAATGTAATGCAGAATTGACAAAAAACCTGGGATAAAAAGGGGGTGAACTTGAGTGTAGTGCAGAATAGCTAGTAGGGGACACTGCTGAACCAGGATTAAAGGTCTAGTGTGGAAAGGGCCAAAAACATATTTCAGGCCATACTTAGACAGGACACTCTGCTGACTTCAATGGGTGTGAGTAGAGTTAGTGTAAGGTTGCACCTTTGGTTTAATAGAAGCACAATAATTGAAACATAAAGACAAATAGTTGATTAAATGTCTCTTTATGGCCAAATTTCTAAGTTGCTTAGAAGACCTGGTTGGGACATCTCACAGAGATGAAGAATTCATGGTTATCCCGAGCAATATTGGTCAAGTTAACCCAGTGTACTGTAATATTCTGAATCTATTCCATATTTTACTATAGTTCCAGGGTAGCAGAATCTAGAATATTTTTAGACCAGGTTTTACTTCCAGCTCTGGATTACCCAGATTTAGGACAAACTACTCTGAAGGGCTCTGATAGACTTTATTCTCTGCTTGCTTTGAATAGCACATTGTTTACCTAAGAAGACCTTCAGCATATTCCTGAGTGACAGCATATTGCATCCAAATTTGGCATACCATGTTTTAGGGAAGCCATTTCAACATCAGTTTACTAGGAAAGGCAAACGCATAAGGACACGGGGTGCTATATGTCTGA
>NW_015177451.1:0-1171 GCF_001447785.1 Gekko japonicus
AATCTAGTCCCTTTAAATATTCTTTCACAGTTTTAACACTGTTATTGAAGGAAGATATGAAGGACGAAATTATAAAACCAAGTATGAGGACATGGATGAGAGATCTAGGGCAGGAGATATGCATGAAAAAGTGGATTAAAATGTGGAATTCAACAAAACTATTAGAAGCCACCACATACAAAGAAAATATCTTTAAAATGTTATATCGCTGGCATTGGACACCAGATAAGATAGCAAAATGTTACAAAAATGCATCGGGCAATTGCTGGAGATGTAAGAAAAATGTGGGTTCTTACTTTCATGTCTGGTGGAGATGTGAAAAAGTAGTAAAATTTTGGAAAATAGTAAAAAAAACTAATAGCCGAAATAGTAGAAATAGATCTAAAGTTGGAACCAGAAATATATCTACTTAATATACTACCAGAAGGAATTAAATATAATGATGCAGGTGTAATACTCTATATTCTTACCAGCTCTAGAATTTTGTTGGCAAAATGCTGGAAATCGGAACAAATACCAAGTAGAGAGGAGTTAATTACAAGGATTATGGAAATAAAAGAAATGGATACATTAAATATGATATTGTTAGCAAAAGATGAGAATATGTTAAAAAGAAGATGGCATAAATTAGACAATTGGTTGGAAACAAATGTATAATGATCCTACAAAGAATAATCTGTATATTCAAATGTTGCTATTGTTGTTGTAGAAAACTTTAAAATAAACGGTTTTTTAAAAAATCCCATTAACTAGCAGGCCTAAACATTTCCCTGCAATCCCTCTTCTCTCTCAAAATAGTTGACACCATACACATTCTCTAAAAAAGTAACCCTTTAATTATATTTTCCCTGCAATTCCTCTCTAAAAATTCAGACTGCCCATATCTTCTCATCCTCCTTCAATTAGGACATTACATGTACAGAGAGTAAATTATTTCAAATTAAAAGTCCATGCTTTATAGCTTTCATTAGTCAAGACAGTGCAAAAGTTGGAGGTACTTTGCTTCAGGTTATATTCATAAACCAATTGGGTATCAAATAACAATATTAATCAGGTGTAGAAACACATAATAGGTAAACATTTCTTAAAAACTTATCCCTTCAGCCAATTAAAACCATGCAGACTCTCAAAATTTCAGACGACCCATATCTTTAGCTTTCATTAAACATTC
>NW_015177452.1:0-184 GCF_001447785.1 Gekko japonicus
AATCATTTTCATATCTATTTAGTTTTGAAACACAGGAGATCCCAGCCGTGGGTCTTTTTGCGTCCAGTCTAGCGTGGCCCAGAGTCTCCCTGCAAACACCGAAGACCGAAGACCAACAAGGCAAATTGCTAGAGAGGCCTCCACAACCCACTTCCAGGAGTTCGATTTGGGGAAAAAGAACACT
>NW_015177452.1:474-1163 GCF_001447785.1 Gekko japonicus
CTCGGGAAAGCTCCTCCATTAGCATGTTCACAGCCTGAGGAACCCCTACAAGTTAATGACTCAGCCCTACCCCACCTTCCTGAGTAGAGATAAATTACCTGCCTACCATTTTTCTTCTCACCTTGACACAGAGAGTACTCCATCTTTCTGTGTTCTACCTCTGAGGATGCCAGTCACAGCTACTGGCAAAACATCAGGTCCTACAATGCCAAGACCACGTCTATACAACCCGTACAATCTACAGCAGCTAAATAACTTTACATTCATTCTCAAAGCGCCACCCCCCTCCGCCAGCTAGCTTGGAGAAGGCATTTGTCTCTTTAAATCTCTTCTCTGAGCCAAGTCAGCTAGCATGGCGGAGTTGGGGGTGTTGGAGAACACATTAAAAGTTAACGTTGCTTTCTTTCCATTTCTCCCTCCCCCCTCCCCATTTATTTGCTTTATTTCCACCTTTCTCTTTTTCTCCCCCTCCCCCTCATCTATTTGCTTTCTTTGTTTCTCTCTCTCTCTTTCCACCTCTTTCATTCTTTCTTTCCATCTCTGTCTTTCTCTCTCTCTTAGACAAATAAGTATCATTCGCAAACAAAGAAATATCATTGGACAAAGAAATATCATTATCATTATCTGTTTTTACCCCCTTTTTTATTTTCGGCAGTCTCATTGTAATGTTAATAAAAAGCAAAATTGCA
>NW_015177453.1:0-753 GCF_001447785.1 Gekko japonicus
AGTGTTGGATCAGGCCAATGGCCCCTCCTTTCCAACAGTCTTGTGTCACATAGTGGCCAAAAATACCAGGTGCCATCAGGAGTTCCACCAGTGGGGCAAGGACACTAGAAGCCCTCCCACTGCTGCCACACCCCAGCACCAAGAATACAGAGCATAACTTGTCCCAGACTGAGTTAAGAACATAAGAGAAGCCAGTGTTGGATCAGGCCAATGACCCATCTAGTCAACACTCTGTCACACAGTGGCCAAAAATACCAGGTGCCATCAAGAGGTCCAGCAGTGTGGCCAGGACACTAGAAGCCCTCCCACTGTTGCCCCACCCCAAGCACCAAGAATACAAAGCATCACTTACCCCAGACTGAGGGCTGCTATCTATACCTTGTGGCTAATAGCCACTGATGGACCTCTACTCCAAAAGAATATAGACTGAGAAAGACAGAGAGACAGAAAGAAAACAAGAAAGACAAAAAACACAAAAGGGGGAGGACAGAGCAAGAGAGACAGAGAAAAGGAGAGATAAAGAAAGAGAAAAAAGACAAAAAAGCCAGAGAAAGGGAGCGAGAAGTAGAAAACAGATGGGAAGAGGAGTAAAAGAAAGAAAAATGAAAGGATGGAAAGAAGACAGACAGCAAGACAATAGGAAGGAAAGTGGAGGGGGGGGCGCAGAGGAGCGGAGCGTCTCCTCTTGAGTAAAAATTCTACTTTGAGAGCTGATCTGGCTGGCTGGCTGGCTGAGGGTCTTCTTGCCGCGGG
>NW_015177453.1:936-1179 GCF_001447785.1 Gekko japonicus
CGGGGGGGGGGGGTGCCGAGGAGGAGCGTCTCCTCCTGAGTAAAATTGTACTTTGTCTTTTGTGAGCTGCTGGCCGCTGGCGTGAGGGTCTGCGCGGTTCAAAAATGCTGAAGCCAGCCCTGTCCGCCCCCCCCCACCCAAATTAAAAACCTTAGGGCCCCCAATACTTACATTCTCACAGTGGGCGGGGGGCTCAGGAACAGCGAGGCTAGGAACAGGCAGGCACGTGAGGCTCAGAGAGAG
>NW_015177454.1:0-1183 GCF_001447785.1 Gekko japonicus
CATGTGTAGAGTCGCCTCTTAGGTTCTTGCCTTGCCAATTTTAACGATGGAAATCTAGTACTATTGAAAAAGAGAACTAATTTAGTCATTTTGGCAGGTCTTGAAATTCTATTGATACAATGCAGGTCAATTGTCATAGGATGCCTATTTAGCAGTACTCCTGGACGTATGCTTTATTGTTAGACTACAAAATGTATGATGAAACAGTGAAAAATGTTATGATACAATGGGCCCAAAAATTGGGCCATAATATTCAGTTGGACCAGTGGTCCCAAATATGGGAAAAATATTAAGATTACAAAATCAATTGTATATAAGGAAAATATTTACAAGATGTTTTATAGATGGTATATAACACCTGAGAAATTAGCGAAATTTGATTCAAAATGTTCAGATAAATGTTGGAAATGTGAGAACAAAATGGAATCCTTTTATCATATGTGGTGGCTATGTGGAAAAGCTAAGAAATATTGAGTGGAGATCCATGAAATATTGCAGAATATATTGAAATGTTATATACCTTTTACCCCAGAACCATTACTGTTGAATATTTTACCAGACAATTGTAAAAGAGAAGATTCCTATCTTATATTCTATGTATCTTCCTCTGCCAGAATACTGTATGCTAAATATTGGAGGAGTCAAGAAATGCCAAGAAAAGAAGAGATTATTAAAAAAAATACTTGAAGCAGCAGAAATGGACAAACTTACTTTACTTTTGAAAGATTATTGAGAAAAGACTTGAAAGGACTTGGGCAAGATTTTATAAATCGTACGAGAACTATATTCATAACAAGACAAGACACGGTTAACATGTAAACGTATAAGAAGGCAAAGACTATAAAAGTATTGATTTCTGTATAAATAGTGTGCGAAACAGTTTAAAAATTGGTTTTATCTTTAAGGTTTGAAGTTTAAATTGATATATAACTGGCAACAAAAATAAACTTTATTTATAATGTACCCCCCAGTTTTATGTTTTTATGTGTGTTTTGTGTATGTTAGTATGTTATTTTGTGTGTTATAGAAAATAAATAAAATTGTATACAAAAAAAAATGGTATTAAATTCCTGATGGCAGTGTTACATACCCAGAGAGAGAGAGAGAAAGAGATAAAGTACACCTTATCCAACCACAAAAAATTAAATAAAATAGAGCAGTCGTGACAGTACCTTTGAATGAT
>NW_015177455.1:0-1174 GCF_001447785.1 Gekko japonicus
CTGATCCAGCATGGCTTCTCTTCTGTTCCTATAATTCACTTAGAAATTAAAATTTCTCAGGGTCCAGGTGGCATATACTTAAGGAATTCGAACATGACGTGATTGTTGATCTCCTCACTGTGGCCAAGAGTTACAAAGGATGATAGATTATGGCCCCTGCCACACGAGGGAAGAAGGGACGGCCAAAGTGCGGCTTTTAAAAAGCTGCATCTAAATAGGCACGCGGCGGCGGGATCATACAGATCCCATGAGCCGCTGTGCATTTGCTCCCCGGCACGATCAGATGCCGGGGAGACGGGGAGAAAGGCATGGGAGTCTGCTGAACTGCGCATGTCGGAGCATGTGCAGTTCGGCAAGGAGCCGGGGATGCGCCGGCGAAAGAACGTGCCGGCGATCCCACGGCCAGCGTTGCTGTGGCCATTTGAAAAGAACCACCTCGGTAGGTGGTTCTTTTTGGGTGCGGATCATCGCTGGAAGGGCCGGATCGGGGACGGACACGGTACGCTTCCCAGATGTTGCGGTGGGATCGTGCCCGTTTCCTCCACCCCCATTCTGTCTCTCTCCCGGCCCTAATCCTCTCGTGTGGACAGGGCCAAAGAAAGTTTCATGTTTGGAAGTGAGGCCATCCGTCTCCTGGTGCTGTCTGAGAAGAAGAAACTGTGGTGTTCTTAAGATGGCTGCTGAAGTTGTCACTCTTTGTGTCTTTAGGCCCAAGCAGAATTATATGGAAATAAATCTCTTGAGTTCCTTCATAAGCAATTGGTTATCAGTTCTTTGGGGAACCTGGAGGATCTTCCTATCGTAACACTAACCTGTAGAAAAGAGCAAGAGTCCAGTAGCACCTTAAAGACTAATGGAATTTGTGGCAGGGGATAAGCTTTCATGAGTCACGGCTCACTTCTTCAGATACAGCAAGAATGTGAGTCCATCTGCCCTTATATAACACTAACCTGTAGAAAAGAGCAAGAGTCCAGTAGCACCTTAAAGACTAATGGAATTTGTAGAAGGTGAATGACAATAGCAGGTGTGATTGGATTAGGTGTGATATGCAGAGGGGTCATTGGCATGTAGAGATCAGCACTGGTAACAAGACAGGGAACCTAGGTCTTGATTCAGTCCAGGAGGGTGCATTGTCTTGAACATTTTAAATTGCAATTCAGCAGTCTCTCTTTCT
>NW_015177456.1:0-1172 GCF_001447785.1 Gekko japonicus
CATTGACCAAGATGCAAAGGAAAGGCAGGAAATGGCTGCTTAGCACTGAATAATTCTAGCAAGTGAGCTTTTGACTCATACTTAGGAAAATGTTGTTGGCCTTTAAGGTGCGAGTCCAAGAAACGATCCAAAAAACGGAAACCTGTGTGCGTCCTGCGCTACAAAAATAGTTTAAGTATTTAAAGTGACAGTGTAATAATCCAGAGTGCAAATATACACACAATCAACATTTCACAAGGCACTTGAGGCAAAAAAAAAAAATGCTTAAGCAAATTGATGAGATGTTAACGATGATCTCCGGAATGTTCTACCATTTCAATAATAATCTTCTTTAGTCAATGTCTCAACTGGTACATATCAATAAGTCTCACTGAAGTGTCATGACATCATTGTATAAGGTTCCAACGACGATCTCCAGAATGTTCTACCGTTTCGATAATAATCTTCTTCTGAACGAAGATGAAGAGTCTTATGAGAAATGTACAGTAGCAATATTACTTAAGAATCCTTGACAATTGTAACCACCAATAAATATGTTAAAAATGGTAACAAATAAATTCATATCTTAAATGCAACATCTCTAGTCAATGTCTCAACTGGTACATATCAATAAGTCTCACTGAAGTGTCTGCAAACAATTGACAATATAACATCATTAACTATCATTACATAATTCATATGAGTTAAAAAATAACTATACATAATATACAAAGTATTTGAGCTTCAGCGTCAGTATCTGGCCTTCCATGGAACAGTCAGGGTTGATTTCTTTTAGGATTGACTGATTTGATCTCCTTGCAGTCCAGGGGACTCTCAACAGTCTTCTCCAGCACCATAATTCAAAATAATCTATTCTTCAGTGCTCGGCCTTCCTCATAGTCCAACTCTTGAAGCCATTCAGTACTACTGGGAATGCCATTGCTTTGATCATACGGACTTTTGTTGGCAGGGTAATGTCTCAACTTTTTATTATGCTGTCAAGGTTCGCCATCACTTTCCTCCCAAGGAGCAGGCGTCTTTTAATTTCATGGCTGCAGTCACCATCTGCAGTGATCTTGGATCCCAGGAACGTGAAGTCTGTCACTGCTTCCACGACTTCTCCTTCTATTTGCTAAAGACTGATGGGGCTGGATGTCATGATCCTAGTTTTTTCGATGTTGAGTTTCAAGCCA
>NW_015177457.1:0-323 GCF_001447785.1 Gekko japonicus
TTTATCACATGTGGTGGCAATGTAAAAAGATACAAAATTACTGGAAAATGATACGTAAAGTAATTCAAGACATTTTAGATTTGAAACTAGCATTAATACCTGAAATTTATCTGCTAAATACGATTCCAAATGGATATAATTCTAAAAAGTATACTCAGGGCTATTTTTGGGCAGGAACGCACAGGAACGGAGTTCCGGCTGGCTCCCAAGTTGGCCACACCCAGCAGGAACTCATTAGCATAATAGGCCACACCCAACAGCAGGAACTCATTAGACCTGGGTGTGTGGCCGGGGTGTGGCCTAACATGCAAAGGAGTTCCTGC
>NW_015177457.1:338-1145 GCF_001447785.1 Gekko japonicus
CACAAACAAGGTCAACAGAATAAGAAGCAAAAGGTGGGTGTGGCTGGATGACCACACTTCTGGTAATGTGGGAATGTGGCCTAATATGCTAATAAGTGGTGCAGTCAGGGTGTGTGGCCTAATAGGCTAATGAGTTTCTGCTGCTGGGTGTGGTCTATTATGCTAATGAGTTCCTGCTGGACTTTTTCTACAAAAAAAGCCCTGTGTATACTTAGTAACATACATTATAACTGCTGCAAGAATGCTATTGGCAAAGAACTGGAAATCAAACTACCCTCAAAAGAGGACTTATGGGTAAAACTGTTAGATCTTGCGCAAATCGACGACTTGAGTTTTATGCTCCGAGATAAAAACAATAATGTACAAAACAAAAGATGGATAAGGGTGTATAACTGGGTAAATAATATGGATGCATAGTCGACTCTGAGATTATATGTAATCCGTGAGAATGTAACGTTTAATGAAAATCAAAAATAAAAGGTTAAACAAAACAAAATAACATGGCGGGAGGTGGGGAAGAAGGCTGCCAGGTCATGGGTAACCGTTGCTGCCATCAACCAAAAGGCTGGCGGAACATCTCAGCCTTGCAGGCCCTGCGGAATTGCTTAAGATCCTGCAGGGCCCTGATGTGATTTGGAGGAGGGTTCCACCAGGGTGGGGCCCTGGTCAAGGACAGCCGGATATCCTTAGGGCTCAGGATCACCAGCGAGTTGGTATTGGAAGAGCACAAGGCTCTCTCGGGGACATACCGGGACATAGTTTAGTGAGATGAAGGAAGGAGTCCAATCTCCGACTGTTATACCTTTA
>NW_015177458.1:0-193 GCF_001447785.1 Gekko japonicus
CCCGTGATCCCCCCGAAATGACCTCTGCTGTGTACTGATCCTCATCCCTTTCTCCCTTATAGAAGGTGTGAGGCATGTCATGCTATGTAGATGAACAATTTCCCTATGAGGAAAGGTTAAAGAGCTTAGGGCTCTTTAGCTTGGAGAAACGACGACTGAGGGGGTGACATGATTGAGGTTTATAATATTATGC
>NW_015177458.1:591-1146 GCF_001447785.1 Gekko japonicus
CTGGCCACTGTGTGACACAGAGTGTTGGACTGGATGGGCCTTTGGCCTGATCCAACATTGGCATCTCTTATGTTCTTATGATAAGTCTGTCCTCTTTATTTTATTTTTAAGGAGAAGAAATCGTGTACCTGAGAGACGACCATCTGATACACTGCCCAATTACTCACTTTTTTTTATTTTGAAACCAAGAGAGTTAACCACTTTGCAAGAAACTGTGTTCATGTGTGAGGTTTCTCTGCTGCTGTAAGCCTCTCTCTGATCTTTTAGCCACTGTGAAATAATGTTTTGCAATTTACACAGCACTGAACAACACAAGGCTTACAACCAAAAGTCATCTCAAGGATTTGTTGATGTCATCCCCACACCCACCCCACAGCCGGCTATTAGATTTTTTTTCACAAAAGGTTTTTTGAATTGTCATAGCGAGCCACAAAATAGTACAAAAACACAGAGCTAAATTAATTTTCACGTAAGGTGATTTCTGGACAGAAAGTTGTATCCAGAGCAAATTTGTTGCATCTTGGAACTCTGCATGCAGGAGGATCTGGGAAGGAA
>NW_015177459.1:0-1137 GCF_001447785.1 Gekko japonicus
ACCGAACATATATCATAGACTGTATGGCATTACACTTTCAGTCTGATGTCCATCCCCTATCCAGCACTGCCGTCTCCATGCTCCACCCCCCAGATCTGAAGGAATTTTTCACTATTCAAGGTAAGACGGGAACCACACATGATGCCATGAATTCATTGGAGCAAAGGGGTGATAAATATATATCATAAACAGGGCTCATTACGTAGAGCAAGAGGGGCAGGAGAGCATTAGCATAACTCATTGGCATAACTTATTTGCATATGCCACACACCCTGACATCACCGGAAGTGTGTCAGAAGGCTCAGGCTCCATTGGACTGTTTTGGATTGCTAGCTATGGGGGGGGAACACGGGCAGATCTGTCCTCGCAGAGGAGGGAGAGCTTGTACCTGAATAAAACTTGGTCTTAAAGGCGCCACTGGACTGTTTTGGACCGGGGGGGCCGGGGGGAGCTCTGCAACTTACCTGGCTGCTTCTTGCTCTGACTGAGGGCTGCTGGGAGCAGGGGGTGGGGCTTGTTGCATTGCCCGCCCCCTGGGCTCCTTACTGCCAGAGCTCCGCTCCTGTGCGCTCCTGCAGGAAATGACCCCTAATCATAAATGAATTTAACTGGGTGGCTTTGGGCCAGTTGCTATGGCCTGACCAAACATACCTCACAGGAATGCTGTGAAGATAAAGGAGGAGAGGGACTTTGCGAGTGCATGTGAAGAACCCTAAGAAGATATCTACAACTCGGATGGGCAGGCAAATGAGTTTAGATGTAAGTATACAGTGACACAAATTGGGATTTTAAAAAGAAGAGATTGGATTTATACCCCGCCCTTCACTATCCAAAGGAGTCTCAGGCCGCTGCCACATGGGGGGGGGAACATGGGCAAAGTGCGGCTTTTTAAAGCCGCACCAAAAAAGTCACGCAGTGGCGGGATCACATAGATCCCCTGAGCCGCCACTCACTTCCTCCCTGGCACGATCAGATGCTGGGGGCAAGCCACTGAAGAGGGAGGGAAGCAGCCAAACTGTGCATGTGTGCGCATGCGCAGTTCGGCTGGGAAGCTGGATTGCTGTGGAGGACGAGCGCGCCGGCGATCCCATGGCCGCACTTGCTGTGATGCTCCAGGTAAGTCCTCCTCTGTAGGAG
>NW_015177460.1:0-1158 GCF_001447785.1 Gekko japonicus
CGACTTCTCATAAGTCGCCTGGCTAGGAGCCTTCTGTCAGGCTCCCTGGGGGGGTAACGGGCCACCGCTCTCCCTCCTTCCTGTCGTGCACAGACCTCATCCCCGGGAGGTCCAGGAGATGTGTCTGTCTAGCGTGCTGCCATCAACTGGCCCAGTGCAGCACTTTCAACACAGGCCGGATGTGCTCCCACCTAGCGAGGCCCATCAACAGCCTAGCTGCAGCATTCTGCATTAGCTGCAGCTTCTGGATTTGCGACAAAGGCAGCCCCATGTAGAGAGTGTTACAGTAGTCTAGCCTCGAGGTGACCGTCGCATGGATCACTGTGGCCAGGTCATGGCAGTCAAGGAAGGGGACCAAATGCCGAGCCAGCTGAAGATGGTAGAAGGCCGATTTGGCAGTGGCCGCCACCTGGACCTCCATAGTTAAGGTGGAGTCCAGGAGCACTCCCAAATTCCTTACCATCGGTGCTGGCACCAGAGGAGCCCCATCGAAGGTTGAGAGAGGGAGCCCCAACCCTGAACCGACCCGACTCAGACCCAGGACCTCCGTCTTCACCGGATTTAGTTTCAGCCGACTCAGTCTGAGCCAACCAGCTACAGCCTGCAACGCCTGGTGAAGATCTTCTGGGCTAGAGCCAGACCGGCCACCCAGCATCAGATAGAGCTGGGTGTCATCTGCATATTGATGACACCCAAGCCCATACCTCCGAGCAATCTGGGCAAGGGGGCGCATATAGATGTTAAACAACATTGGGGACAATACAGCCCCCTGAAGCACCCCACATTCAAGAGGATGTCTCTGGGACTGCTGGTCCCCTATCGCCACCCTTTGTCCCCAACCTTGGAGAAAAGAGACAAGCCATTGAAGGGCAAGCCCCTAAATCCCCACGTCGGTGAGGCGGCGGACCAGCAGCTGGTGGTTGACCATATCGAACGCGGCCGACAGATCTAACAACAGCAGTGCCACCACGCCACCTCAATCCAGATGCCTTCGGAGGTCGTCAACAAGAGTGACCAGCACTGACTCAGTCCCATAACCCGGGTGGAAACCGGACTGGAAAGGATCTAGGACAGAAGCATCATCCAGACAGCCCTGCAGCTGTAACGCCACTGTCCTTTCAATAAGTTAGCCCAAATAGGGCTAATTGGACACCAGCC
>NW_015177461.1:0-336 GCF_001447785.1 Gekko japonicus
TCCTATGGGTCAAAGAACAGAAAGTCTATAGTGAGGCCATGCCTCAGTTCAAGAACATTTACTTGATATGTGAAGAAGATCTCATGTTCAGACCCCGGTATTAGCCGTTAAAAAGGATCAGGTCGTGTGGAAGATCTCCAGCTCAAACCCTGGTGGGGAACCTGGTGAAAGGTGAAAGGGTTGGGCAGGGGTCATTTCCTGCAGGAGCACACAGGAGCGGAGCTCCGGCAGTAAAGAGCCCAGGAGGCGAGCCCATGCAACAAGCCCCACCCCCTGCTCCCAGCAGCCCTCAGTCAGAGCAAGCAGCAGCCAGGTAAGCTGCAGAGCCCCCCCCCC
>NW_015177461.1:425-1142 GCF_001447785.1 Gekko japonicus
TGTGACGAACGATCTGCACATCCCCCCCCCCCAGTAGCTAGCAATCCAAAACAGTCCAGTGGCACCTTTAAGACCAGGTTTTATTCAGGTACAAGCTCTCCCTCCTCTGTGAAGAAAGATCTGCACGTCCCCCCCCAGTAGCTAGCAATCCAAAACAGTCCAGTGGAGCTTGAGCGGTGGGTGTTGCCTTCTGATACACTTCTGGTGATGTCAGGGGGTGTGGCCTATGAAAATGAGTTATGCGAATGAGCTCTTGCACCTCTTTTTCTACGAAATGACCCCTGGGGTTGGGGGTGGGGGACACAGAGGGACCGTCCTGACATCGTTTCCAGGGGAAGCCCAGAATTGACAGTGGGCTGCTCTAGGAATTACCAGAAAAAGTTGATTCCTATTGCTGCCAACATCATTTCCAGGTTTCCCCTGGAATTGACATCATCACACCAGTGATCCTGCCTTTTTTTATTTTCCCCTCACCACTGCTTGGAACAACAGCAGGCAAGGTCCTTGGATGCCCTGGACCTGGAAAGGTGATGCCGGTCAGAGAAGACTGGACTGATCTTGATGGACCAAGTAAGGTTGCCAGTTCCCCCCTGGCCACCAGCAGGGGATGTTGGGGTAGGGTTGCCAGATCAAGTTTGGGAACCTCCTGGAGATTTGGGGATGGAGCCTGGGGAGGACAGAGACCTCCGTGGGATACAATGCCATAAAGTCCACCCT
>NW_015177462.1:0-1150 GCF_001447785.1 Gekko japonicus
GCAGAAATGCAAAGAAAGGTCAACCGGTTTGTGTTACCAACCCTACGGAGTAACCGGACACTGCCCCGAGTTGACATTCACCTTACGTGTAACCGTTGCCTTAATCTGTGGAGACCAGAGAGGTCAGGAGGACTCCTAGGGTCATCCCTGGGCTCTCCTCCAGATTTCGCCCTTATTTCTTCAAAGCAAATCTGAATCTTGTTATCTCACTCAGCGTGAGAACCCCCCATCGAGTTGTGCCGTCTGTTCCATACTGTACTTACAATCAGGAGGGCTGGTCTCAAGGGGCGGGGGGGTGTATTTAGTAGGCTTCTCTGCTCCGTGTTCTGAATATGGGAACTGAACTGCCTCGGCAAGAACACCCACGTTTATCATCATAAAAAGTATCCTGCTTCCAGTGTTCCCTCTAAGCTGAGTTAGTGTGAGCCTAGCTCACAGCTTTTCAGCCTCCGGCTCACACATTTTTGTCTTCGCTCAGGAAGCAAATGAATTTATGCAGCAGCAAATGAATTTATGCAGCAGCCAAATCGCTCGCTCACAACTTTAATGCCAGTCGCTTACAAAGTATGATTTTTTGCTCACAAGACTCCACAGCTTAGAGGGAGCATTGCCTGCTTCCTCCCCCCCTTTCACCGTCTTGATTTGCATCGCACAGTCCTAGAGGGCCCCCCTTTTCATGGATGCCCCATCCTGTGGGGGCGACAAACAGACACTGATTTATTTTGAGAGATTCTCAAGCGGTCCCTGGCTCCCAATGAGTAATGGAAGGGGTTGTCTCCTCCCTCCCACCGATCTATTAATACACCACAGCTTGGCAAGTGCAGGTCTAGGTGGGCAAACAAGCCAGTGGATTTGCTTGCAGAGCTTTTTTTAAAAAAAAAAGTCTGAAAGAGTTGCAGTTGGTGGAGAGCTTTAAACTAGGGGAGAGGGTGTGCACGAAAGCATCTGCCAGCCTGAAGTCGTGCGATCAATAAAGAGCTTTAAATAGGAATATACTGAGGCGTCTGTTCATGTGAATCGGGGTCGTCATTTTTTGCTCTCATCTGGTGCTTGCTTATTTAGAAGCAAGTCCTTTCTAGTTTCAGAGGGCCTTATTCCCAAGTGGGGACAGGGTTTTGGTTTGAGAGCCAGTCTGGTGTAGTGGCTAAGT
>NW_015177463.1:0-162 GCF_001447785.1 Gekko japonicus
TTTTCCTGGTATGCTAGGAAAAGACAAAACTGGAAGTCACAGGGATGCCAACCTCCAGGTGGAGCATGGGGACCACCTCCAGACTACAGAGATCAGTTCTCCTGGAGAAAATGGATGCTTGGGAGGGCGGACTCTATGGCACTGTGACCCACTGAGGTCCCT
>NW_015177463.1:1001-1116 GCF_001447785.1 Gekko japonicus
TCTGGAGGTTGGCAAGCCTAGCTATGCATTCTACATGCCACCCTCTGGATGCAGAAAAAGAGGCCTGAAAGGTACCCGTCTGGTTTTAACCTCTGAAGAAGAGTGCTGGAAAATT
>NW_015177464.1:0-1106 GCF_001447785.1 Gekko japonicus
AGCTGTGAATCTTATTACGCAGTTCTCCCGAGGAGCCGTGTGGGTGAAGTCAATGCAATCCAATGTATCTGAGTCATCATATTATTAGCAGTTACAGCTGTAAATGCAAGGGCTTCACTCCACTTTGAAGCTTTAAAATCACTTCTGCTTCCTCGTGTTGCCCGGTGCACAGTCGGTGCCGTTCGCACTCCCATCAAACCTCGCCTCTTCAAAAGAAAACGTTCAGAAGCTCAGAAGGCGATCTGCTCGCCCCGTCCTTTTCCGGTTCTGTTCATCTGGAAACCTCTCCCGGACAAGTTCCCTGACAGGGCCCACTCTTCAGCTGGTGCCAAGGAGAACCAGTCCTTTGACGCTGGCATGGCTTGCTCCTTGGCATCCCTCGAGGTTCCCACTGGAGATGTTTGTTTCAGGGCAAAAGTGTTCTGGGTGCCTTCAGTGATGGCCACAAGCACAGCAACAGCAACAAAACTTAATGTTTTCCATGTCCAGAGCACTTCAGATACATCATCACAGGCGGTAGAGAGCCAGTCTGGTGTTGTGGTTAAGTGCAGGCGGACTCTAATCTGGGAGAGCCGGGTTCGATTCCCCACTCCTCCTCCACTTGCACCTGGCTGGAGTGACCTTGGGCAAGCCGTAGTTCTGATAAGAGCTGTCCTTGAAAAAGAGCAGTTTCTGTCAAGAGCTCTCTCAGCCCTGCCTGTCTCACAGGGTGTCTGTTGTGGGGAGGGGGAGGGAAAGGAGTTTGTAAGCCGCTCTGAGACTCCTTCGGGTAGTGAATGGCGGGGGTATAATTCCAATCTCTTCTCCTCCTCCTCTTCTTCTTCTCCTCAATCCTCCTCTGCTACTGCAGCTTCCAAGGTTCATTCTGTTTAACAAGGAAAAGCTGGCGGCAGTTTGGAAAGGCAGATAAGCTGTTAGCCAAACAAAGATGCTTCCTCTATTTAATAACACTATTTTCTAGATCTGTTAGACACTTCTGAAAGTTTCAGTGGGACGCTGATAAAATCCACCATAACAGAGCTCAGCAATAACACTAATAATAATAAAAAATTAACAGATAGTTAAAAAGGACAATTCAAAAGGAAAAATTGTTATAACATTACATT
>NW_015177465.1:0-138 GCF_001447785.1 Gekko japonicus
TGTTGGTCTGTTGAAAATAACTCTAGATACATACAAACTGTTGTTTAATTATTCACCCGTAAATAGTTAGATAAGCACCATTTAAACTTGACCGTGTTTGGTGTGGTTCTTTTGCGTCTTCCCAAACAAAAGAAACAT
>NW_015177465.1:253-1110 GCF_001447785.1 Gekko japonicus
TCTCAGCCCCACCCACCTCACAGGGTGTCTGTTGTGGGGTGGGGAAGGGATTTTAAGCCTCTCTGAGACTCCTTCGGGTAGTGAAGGGTGGAGTATAAACCCAATCTCCTCCTCCTCCTCCTCCTGTTAGGGTTGCCATCCCCCTGATGGACGTGATATCATCGCACAGGGCACATTTGGGGGGCGGAGGACGCTCTAGCATTTAAGGAGGGGAAAACCTCTATGGTTACCATAGAGTTTCCCCCCCAAATGCTAGAGCGTCTCCCTGCAATGTATCCTGCACTATGACATCACCTTTGGAAGGAAGAGAGGAGCCCCTCCGCCGGAACAAAGTAAGGACCTGGGGTTGCAAGGAAAGAAATACAAGCCAAGAGTGAGTGCCTACTTTCTTCCCCCTATCAGGGATGGTAATTTTTTTTGGGGGGGGGCAGTGTCCGTTCCCATGACCCAGAGCTTGAATGCAGATTGGGCCCCCCTTGCAAAAGCAGCTTCTCCTCCTATTTCTTCTTGCTGCCAACTCAGAGCCAACCTCAGACATCCCCATTGGCTTTTCAAGTCAGGAAGCCAACAGGGGTGGTTTGCCCTTGCCTGCCTCTGCGTAGCAACCCTGTGCTTCCTTGGTGTTCTCCGTTCCAAATACTAGCCAGGGCCAACTTTGCTTATCTTTCGAAATCGGGTGAGAAATCTGGGCTGTCCAGGCCAGGGCACAGCAGGAACCAGTTTTGCAAAAAACGCTGTAAAGAGCTGGTCATGAATCTTCCATCACTTTCCCCGGACTCGACCCTCAAATCCTCAAATATTTACATTTTGATACACATTCCATGACTGGCTCTCCTTTGCCTTCATCAAAATGCTGT
>NW_015177466.1:0-1099 GCF_001447785.1 Gekko japonicus
AGCTCGAATCATCCAAAGGCGGTGGAGGGTGTATAAAGCCAAGGTGATGGTCTTTGGACGTGTGGGGGCTTTCTTCGGCAGCTGGGAGGGGCTGCGGCTGATCATCGGTCTTCTGGGGGGAGAGGAGGTGAAATGCAGCCATTGCCTTCAGCAGCAGCATTTTTTGGGGGGGGCATCCTGTGATTTCACCGGGGAATGCCCCGCCCTCCACTGGCTGTGAAACGTCCTGATTGGCAGGCCTCGTGTCATTCACCGAGGTACTTCCCCTACCTCCATCCAGAGCCGTGTTTCGAGTTAAAGAAAACAAAATTTGTTGCACTTTTATTTTTTAAAGTGCCTAATAGCAGTTTGATTGGACAAATCTACTGGGGACGAAGGGGAACCTCCTAGATGCACAGAGAGAGGAAGGGATGAGGGGAAACGCACACTGGATGTGGAATGGGATTTGTGGGGTGGCCGACGAAAGTTTGCACCCGTAAGCCAAAGAACCTTCACCCAGTCCAGTTACGTCTGCGTGCATCCTAAGAAATAGCAATGAGAAAGAAGGAAGAAGAAGAGGAGGAGATTGGATTTATACCCCACCCTTCACTACCCAAAGGACTCTCAGCGTGGCTTACCGTCTCTTTCCCCTTCCCCTCCCCACAACAGACACCCTGTGAGCAGTGCTCCCTCTAAGCTGTGGAGTCTTGTGAGCAAAAATTCTACTTTGTGAGCTCCTGGCCTTAAAGTTGTGAGTGAGCAATTTGGCTACTGCGTAAATGAGTTTGCTCTGGAGCCATCCTCACTGAGCTAAGACAACGATGTGTGAGCTGGAGGCGAAAAAACTGTGAGCTAGCTCACACTAACTCAGCTTATAGGGAATAATGTGGGGCTGAGAGGGCTCTTTCAAGGACTGCTCTCGAGAGAACAGCTCTGAGAGAGCTTGTGACTGACCCAAGGTCACCCAGCTGGCTGCATGTAGAAGAGTGGGGAATCAAACCCAGTTCTCCCAGATTAGGGTTTGTGCTCCTAACCACTACAGCAAATTGGCTCTGGAAGATTAGCTGACTGTTCAAAAGACAGGAGAAGACTTTATTTTAATTTGCTGCAGGGGTCATTT
>NW_015177467.1:0-125 GCF_001447785.1 Gekko japonicus
ATGGAAACAGTATGAGTTCCTCACAGTTAGTTATTTATTTCACATAGCCCAGAGTTCAAGACAGGCCCGTAACCAGAGTTTTGTGGCTTTTGGGGGCGAGTTTTTTTTTTGTTAGACTTGAAGTT
>NW_015177467.1:351-1085 GCF_001447785.1 Gekko japonicus
GACATTTAGGCAGAAGAACTCTTAAAGCAGTTTCATGACACAGCGTTAGAAGGGATCCTAGAGGTCACCTACTCAAACCCCCTTGGCTCAGTGCGGGAATTAGTCAACTGCAGCACCCCACTCCGCTTAAAGGAGTGCACACCTTTATTTAAAAATTCAAATGATTGAAAAAAGCATTTACAGGGGAAATTCTTGGGGGGCCGTTCCTTTAAGAGAGGGGAAGGAGCCCCCCCCCCCCAAAGCCCCACCTTAGCGACAGGCCTGGTTCAAGAGGAAAGTTGTTCATGGCAGATGTGTGGTCTGAAGGCAGCACATCTGCTGTTCTGGGTCTCTTCTCTTGCGAGCCAATTCTGGATATATTTTATATTCATGGAGGAGGATGTCCCTCTGAAAGTCAACTCCTTCCTACCCCACCCTGCAGGAACAGACTGCTCCTTGGAAGACCCAAGGCTGGCATACTCGTTTGGTACCTTGGTGGTGGTGGTGGTGGAAAGTGTCGTCGAGTCTCAGCTGGCCTATGGTGACCCCAGTAGGGTTTTCAAGGCAAGAGGCATTCAGAAGTGGCTTGCCATTGCCTGCCTCTGCGTGGCAACCCAGGACTTCCTTATTGGTTTCCCATCCAAGCGCTAACCAAGGCCAATCCTGTTTAGCTCCCGAGATCTGACAAGATCAGGCTAGCCTGGGCCGTCCAGGTCAGGGCCATCCTGCATAAGAACATAAGAGAGACGCCAATG
>NW_015177468.1:0-722 GCF_001447785.1 Gekko japonicus
AACTGACCTCAGTAGTCTGGAGAGCACGTGTAGTTCCAGGAGATCTCCAGGTCCCACCTGGAGGATGGCAACAGCAGTAATACAGGTTCATGGACAATTTTAAAAGTATTGCAGTGCGCTATCATTCAATGGAATTTGAGCAGAACCAGTGGGATGTAGTGGTTAGACTCGGATCTGGGTTCAGATCCCACTCAGAAGTGAAGCCCAGCTGGTGAACTTTGGACAGTCATGCTCTCCCAGCCTTGCCTACCTCACAGGACTGTTGTGAGGACCAAACGGGGGAAGGGAGAAGCATATACTCTGCCCTGAGCTCCTTCGAGGAAAGGTGGGATGAAACTGTGGTATACAGAGGAGGGCCCCGAGCAGAAAACTCTGAAATATGATTTCCAATGAGCAAGGGATCACAATCGACAATGACAACAGGCCCGGGTTTGGGTTCTGACACCTACACAGAGAAAACCTGCAGGGTAGATCTTGGGGGAGATACAGAAACCTTCGAGAAGCCTTCATCAAGAAACCTTCATTAAGGGCCCGTTTCCACGTGAAATCCTGCCGCGATCCCCCGTAATGCACTTCATACGTGGCGACGAGACCGAACAGGCACAAATCCTGCAACGTCTGAAAACCGTTCTTTTCAAACGGGATTCCTGCGGAACAACGCTCCCCAATAATTGGTGCATTTGTGTAACTGAGTGTAAAGTCTGTGTGTGAATGAATGCCGA
>NW_015177468.1:787-1083 GCF_001447785.1 Gekko japonicus
TTGATTTTTTTTTTTTGGCCTGAAGGCGCCCGAATAGCTTGAACCCAGAATGGACTCCGATACAAATACAATAAATATTGATTTTGTCATATATCTAGCCTGGCTTTAGAACCGACGAGAGCGAATGCAGAGTTCAATAGCTTAGAAAGGGCCTTGCCCAAAGGAGATTTCTGTGTGATGGGGTTGCCAACTCTAGGATGGCAGATTCCTGGAGATCTGGGGGCCAGAGGTTTCAGAGGGTGTGGTTTGGGGGAGGGAGGAACCACAGTGGGCTATAATGCCACAGGGTTCACCCT
>NW_015177469.1:0-117 GCF_001447785.1 Gekko japonicus
TTCTCCAGAGAGCTCATTCAGACTGTCTCTCTGTGGCTGTCTGCCGTGTCCACTTTGCTCAGGAGGATTTTCTCTTTATTGGCACGCTGTTAGGGGGATTAACCTCTAGAAATGTAA
>NW_015177469.1:238-1067 GCF_001447785.1 Gekko japonicus
CCAACCCCGGGTGGTTTGTGGGGGGGGGGGGGGGGGGGGCTGGGGATTTAAAAAAAATCTACAGGCCGTGTCTGGGAAACGCGTGCTTCTTAGAGAACCTTGTTTAAAGACTGTTAAAAGTGTTGGTGTGGGGGCGGGGAGGGCACTGTCTCTCCTGTGTGAATCCTCCCTCTTGTTTGCTACAGCTGCTGTGGGGCTGTGTGTCTCTCTCCCTCTGTGGAAGGGCTCTGTGCCTGTTTCTCCAGAGCCGGCTGGCTTATCAGCGCCGGGGGGAAAGAACAGCCAGCGTTCTCTAAACGACAGAGAGGTGAAGCTTTGGCTCTCTGGCTCTTTGGCTCACACTCTCTGCCTGGAGGGGGGGCTTCCAGAGGTATGTGTGGGGTTGGGTGGAGGTCCCAGGATCTGTCTCAGTGGGGCTGAGGGGAGTCTTCACTTAGGCTTTGGGGGTTGCAGAGTCTGAACAAAGAACTTTTCCTCTTTGCAGAGGCTTTTGGCTCCCAGGGGGGGCTCTGTGTTACAGGGCATGTCTGTGCTAAGACAGAGCTCTCTCTCTCTCAGGTGGGGGCTCTCAGGAGCCATCCAGGCGTCTCCCCAGGACTCCCCAGGCACAGTTTGCGGTCACCCACATTGTAAAAGCACCTTTCCAACCACAAAACAGTCAAAAGCACCTTTCACATGTCCCAGACACCCCCAAAACACGTTCAAAGCACCCAAAAACAGTCAAAAGCACCCAGGGACTCCATTTTCCCACCCCCACCTCGCAGAATCAGCCCTGTGCTCCACACGCTGGCCCCCAGGGGGAGGGGCTGCCTGCGGCCGCCCCCACAGC
>NW_015177470.1:0-363 GCF_001447785.1 Gekko japonicus
TCTACATATGTAATTTGATCTCCTTTCTTCACATGTTATTACTTAACCCCCCCTCCTTCCTAAAACAGTACGGCAAGTATCTGCTAGGTTTGTTCGCATGTTCAAAATGCCTTTGTTTTAGAAATTTGATTTCTTTTCTGTACCTCTTTCATTTCTAACATGTCTAATTGTTTTTTTAACTGTCTGATCCCTGCTAGTGTGTCTTTACTGGAGTTTTGTTTGTGCTGTTGCGCCCATCTCTGGATTTGGTTTGTTCTGATTTTTATCTTTTCTTCTTGGTGGCAGCTGCTAATAGGCTTCCTCTAATAAAAGCTTTGCTTGCTTCCCAAATTGTAGCTGAGGACATTATTTCTGTATTATTTA
>NW_015177470.1:430-1055 GCF_001447785.1 Gekko japonicus
CGTCATTTAATCTTAATCTTTCTCTTGATTTTCTGTTCCAGTGCCAAACTACTTCTATGGGATTATGATCTGCAAATATCTTTGGTTGAATCTCTGCTTTGCCTAGATTTATTGTTAAGCTTTTTGATCTATTCTTGAATGTGTCTGATGTCTATCTGAAAAGAATGTAAAATCTCTACCCTTTGGGTGCTTAGTCTGTTTGGAGGCTGCTGTTGATTTGGTAACCATTTCTGCTCTGGTGCCATTCTTTGACCCAACTGAAGACATGCCACAGCTTCTCAGTGTAGCTGAGGCCTCCGCAGGAATGGTCTTGCTGGCCACGGACTGTGATGCCTGCCTACCTGTAGGGACAAGCCTTTTCACATCCCCATCTGATGAAGCTGGAGCCTCTGAGGCCTCGGCATCGGAGTCTGCAGGAGACACTGCTCGGCTGCACAGGAAGGAGGCAAACCATAGCCAGTGGTAGAGGGGAGGCCCCCCCATTTTTTTCTTTGAAATGAAAATAAAAAAGGGGTAAAGGAGGAATGACAAGTAGCCTGAAGAAGTCAAAGAAAGATGCAATCTGGAGCTCTGGCGGCAAAAGATTAATATTTTAATCAGACCTCTCTCCTTCCATGTGCTCACT
>NW_015177471.1:0-1062 GCF_001447785.1 Gekko japonicus
ATCCAACATGGCTTCTCTTATGTTCTGAGTATCGCCTGGACCGTAACCCAGGATCCTCATGGCATTTTAAAATGGACACATTCAACTCTAAAATTGCGTCAGTGGCCATAGGTCAGACCTGTGGCCATAGGTCAGACCTGTGGCCGCTGTAACGTCTATTTTGGCACTTTGCAACCTGCAAATAGGAGCTGCGGTGGCTCAAGTGGTTAAGACGCTGAACTGCAGGCTGTGGAAGGTCGGTAGTTCAGCAGTTCAAGACCTGGGTTGCCGCCGTGACAGAGAGAGCTCCCGTCTCTAGTTCCAGCTCCTGCCAACCTAGCAGTTCGAGAGCAAGAAATTGCAAGTAGAGAAATAGGTACCACTTCGGTGGGAAGGTAACAGCGTTCCGTGCGCCTTGGTGTTTAGTCATGCCGGCCACATGACCACGGAAACGTCTTCGGACAGCGCTGGCTCTTCGGCTTTGAAACGGAGATGAGCACCACAACCCTAGAGTCGGACTCGACTGGCTTTCGAGCAAGGGAACCTTTACCTTTACCTTTAACCTGCAAATAAGTTGCCTGGATGCTATTTTGTGGGGGAAGGGCTGCAGTTGCCCCCTTATTCAGCAGATATTGTTGTTAGGATGCTTCGTTCCCTTCCCTATCGACGCTACCGAATTATATCAAGATAGTTGCCATGGCTTTCTCCAAAAGAATTCTGGGCACTGTACTTTGATGATGGTGCCCTTGTCACTGAACTACATCTCCCAGGTTTCCTAGGGAAAAGCAAACTGGTCTTAAGCAAGCAGTGTAGATGACCCTTATTGAAAACTGGAAGAACCCGGACAAACAACCTTCCTTGCAGAGGTTTGGGTTGGATCCAAACTTTTTGTACCATGAGTAACGGAGCTCTTTAGTGAAAGGCCTATGGCAGAAGAGGCACAGTCCACCAGTGGAAGGCTCCTCGTTCCGGAGGAAGACTCCACTGTTGGAGGAACTGAATCTTTGCACTGAACGCTCTCTCTATAGGGGAGGGGCCGTGGCTCAGTGGCTGGGTACCTGCTTGGCATGCAGAAGGTCCCAG
>NW_015177472.1:0-1054 GCF_001447785.1 Gekko japonicus
ACACACACACACACACACACACGAGAAATACAAAAAAAACCCCAAGCAAACCAGAGATCTTCTAATTCGAGATGCCAGGGACTGAATCTAGAACCTTTTACGTGCAACACAGGTGCTCTGCCACTGAGACATGACAGAACATGAAACCGCCTTATACTGAATCAGATCCTTGGTCCATCAAGGCCAGTATTGTCTACTCAGACTGGCAGTGGCTCTCCAGGGACTCAGGCAGAGGTCTTTCCCATCACCTCCTGCCTGGTCCTTTTTAACTGGAGATGCCGGGGACTGAACCTGGGACCTTCTGCATCCCAAGCAGAGGCTCTACCACTGAGCCACAGCCCCTCTTTACAGCTCTCCAGGGTCTCAGGCGGAGGTCCTTCCAATCCCCTACTGCCTGGTCTTTTTAAGATGCTCTGCTACTGAGCCACAAAACAAAACTGCCTTATCTTGAGTCAGAACAAAGTTTGAGTCCAGTGGTACCTTTAAGACTAACCAAATTTTATTCTGGGTATAAGCTTTTGTGTGCATGCACACTGCCTGATCTTTTTAAGATGCTCTGCTACTGAGCCACAAAACAAAACTGCCTTATCTTGAGTCAGAACAAAGTTTGAGTCCAGTGGTACCTTTAAGACTAACCAAATTTTATTCTGGGTATAAGCTTTTGTGTGCATGCACACCTCTTCAGAAGAGGTGTGCATGCACACGGAAGCTTATACCCAGAATAAACCTTTGTTGGTCTTAAAGGTGCCACTCTGGACTCAAACTTTGTTCTGCTGCTTCAGACCAACACGACTACCCACATGAATTTATCCTGAATCAGACTGTTGGTCCCTCAAGATCAGTATTGTCTACTACACCGATTATCACTGGCTCTCCAGGGTCTTGGGTGGAGGTGTTTCACCTCCCTGTCTACCTGACCCACTTAACAGGCGATGTCAGGGATCAAACCTGGGATCTTCTACATGCAAAGGGAATGCCCTACCACTGAGCCACACTTCCTCTCCAGTCTCTCCATGGCCTTATCACCCAGGCTTCCCAAGTACTTACAGTGATT
>NW_015177473.1:0-1046 GCF_001447785.1 Gekko japonicus
GAATGGCTCCCAGATGGTGCCACAAGACACAGGAGGTAAGTTTGTTTTAGATGTGTGCACAAATAATGCTCTTTATTGGGGGGGATTAAACCCCCCGACAGAAGTCATTTCGGGGGGGAATGCAGGGGGAACACAGTTCCCCCGGGTGAGGTGCGGGGGGGGGGGAACATGACGAAGCCCCGCCCCCTGCTTCCGGCCGCCCCGCTTCCGGCCCTCATTCAGCCAGGAGGAGGCAGGAGAAGAGGGGGGGTAAGTTGCTTCCTCCCCGCCTCTCCCCACCCCTGCCTGCCTGGGGCCAGGGAGGGCCTTGGCGGGGCTTCCTCGCACTCCCGCTGGCCTTGCAGGTCCACCGCCAGGCCCCTGATTTCAGGGGGTGTGGCATATGCTAATGAGTTATGCTAATGAGTTCCCCTAGCTCTTTTTCTACAAAATGACCCCTGCCCCCGATATAATATTGTTATGGTTCTCAGGTTTTTCTGCATAGAGAAAAAAAGACTCTCATCATCTGAGACAAATTTTGTCTTTATGACTCGTTTCTTATAAAGCATATAGAATTAAAATATCCATGCACTGTCAAAGTGTACAGCATTATTAAACTTGAAAAAGGATACGTCTTAGCTTTATTGTGCTGTTTTATTAGTATTTATTAGCCTCCTACATGTTTGTCAGAATAAAGTGATTTAAAGGGATTTGTTAACGAGTAGACTTACACTGTGTAAATGATTCTGTTAAATGAACACAGAGGTGTTATTTCTATTGTTTGATATTTATGTGCTTGGTAAATTGGTATATTAAAAAGAAGATTTGTTTAGAGTTAATTAGCTATTTTTCTACGGTTATTGTTTCTCTTGTTTGGATACATTTAAGTATCTGCAGATGGGCCCACACTTGACTATTAGGCTGCGATCACACAAGCCTTTAGATCTGACATAGCCGCGAATGCCTGACAGATCTAAAGGGTGCAATCAGACAGCAACACCTGGGAAGCGTCCTGCAGTCATTGGCATTGGTGGGAGTGGTGGCGCAGACGGCTAAACGCCTGCTGG
>NW_015177474.1:0-1043 GCF_001447785.1 Gekko japonicus
TGTGCAAAACCTGGACTGCTTTTTGTATAGTCACTTGGAATATTAAAATGGTCCAGAATGATGCAGAACTTATTATCAAACTTATCAAACTTGAGAGGGACCCCTCTCTACCCAATAGGATACTTCCTCATGTGATAATTCTGACCACAAACTAACATCTGTTGCAGTAGATCTGTGTTTGGCATTATCTCTATCTGCATCTGGAACACCTTGGACTTGGTCTATCTTACCAGGATGTGAACTGCAAAATCTGACTATTTACATTATTTTCTTGTGGCTCTTTAGCCTCTCCCTGTCCAGTAAGTGACTCTTGAATTAATTCTATATTTTCAGTTTGAGCCAGCGTCATGGCTGCTTCCTCATAATCAGCTTGCTGTTCCACATCCTGCTTCGCTGTTTCTCTTTCAGGGAGGTTTTTATCTGGTTGCATGCTAGTAGTTGTCTCAGGCTGGATAGCTTCACTGCTGGCTCTTGTTGCTTCAATGAGTGGTTGATGCACGAAAGCAGTGATTGGTCTTAACTTCATTACCATAGCATTTTCAAGTCTCTGTCTCTTGCACTTGCTAGCAGCACCACTTTCAAATCTTTTACTCATGCTCAGATTAGAATCTAAAAATAAAAAGTGAAATTAATCTTCAACTGGATAAACACATGGATCAGAGGTCCACCAGTGGCTATTGGCACAAGGTATAGATGCTTGCTGCTGAAGGGTTACAGAATTCAGTTTTCCACTGGGGGACTGAGTAGCCGGTTTCTGGCTCGTGAGCCTTGCTTTGCCTTCCCACCTCCTTTGTTGGCTTCTGTCACTCTTCAGTAGCTGCCACCACTCACTGACTTCCTTATGCCTTTCTTGAGGCCCCTCTGGCTGACTCCTGGGGTTTGGAGATGAAACCCCCAAACTTTGGATTTCTCCTGGAAGGTTGGTGCCTGCACATTTTTGGGCTTTTCCCCTCCCAGGACCCTTCTTAAGGCACTGGTAGTGGGCAGAGAGGGGGAGACTCTGTGGTCAGAGGCTCAGAGCACCAGACTGGGGTTTTAAACAG
>NW_015177475.1:0-372 GCF_001447785.1 Gekko japonicus
GGCAAACCACCTTCTACTTCTCACTTACATTGAAACCCCCTTACCGGGGTTGCCATAAATCCGCTATAACTTGACAGCACTCTACACAGGCATTACGGGCAGGGTCATAGCCCTGACAATCCAGACTAGGCCAATCTCATCCAACTTTATGAACTAAGCAGAGTCAACCACGGTCAGTACGTGGATGTGAGACCATCGAGGAAGGCCAAGGCTGCCATGCAGAGGAAAGGCAATGTCCAGCCACCTCTGCTCATCTCTTGCCTTGGAAACACCATAAGGTGGAACGTCATAGGAGCACCCTGAGTCAGTTGTGGCATGACAGTGCACTTTACTGAAGCCAAGGTACCGAGGCTGGGAGGCAGAGTCACTTGC
>NW_015177475.1:701-1015 GCF_001447785.1 Gekko japonicus
GAGCTGTTGTTCTGAAGCCCCCCAAAGCCACTAACAAGCAGCGGCAACCACCTGTGGCCTTGAGAGATATAGATGTTCCAGCAGCTAAGCCATTAAGTGCATCAACAGGTCTACATATGAAAGTGAAAGCAATCAAGCGCACACAGAAAGAAGGAAACAAAACATTGGCAGCTTGCTGACACAAATGTATGTAATGGTGACATTTTTATCAAGGATGCCAAGTCACCACTATTGGTTTGGTTCGCAGCCTGGCAGCTCCCCCCCACCCCTGAATATTCGACAAACCATTTGCTTCTGTTCAAACAGTTCGCTTA
>NW_015177476.1:0-1023 GCF_001447785.1 Gekko japonicus
TTGCCCTTTTCTGCACTTTTTCCAATGAATGAACATTGGCCACATGACCACCATGGAAAACACCCTCCACATGGATTCACCCCAGGTGGGAGATAGAGTTGTCAACCTGCAGGTGGGGCCTGGAGTTCTCCCAGAATTACAGATGATCTGCAGACTACTGAGACCAGATCCCCTGGAAAAAATGGCTGCTTCGAAGGTGGGCTCTACAGCATAGTACCTTGCTGAGGTCCCTCCCTCCCACAACTCTACTCTCCCCAGGATCCACCCCAAATCTCCAGGAAATCCCCAACCCAGAGTTGGCAACTAGGGTTGCCAAGTGTACTCACCCCTCAGAGCGGGGGAGCCTCGCTGGCCTCTGGGAGCTCGTGATGGGTGTGTGGGCTACGTGCTCACGTTGGGGTGACGTGCTACGTGCTCACGTAGGAAGTGACGTGCTACGTGCTCACGTTGGGGGCATGGCCCAGATCGTCGGGGGGGAAACCATATGGTTTTCCCCCTGATTATCTGGGCCACGCCCCCAACGTGAGCAACGTGGCTGCGTCACCTCTGGTGATGCAGCTTCGGGGGCGGAGTTCCCCTTGGGGCCCGACTCCACCGCCGCAGAAATCGGGCCTCCAAAGCGGGGGATTCCCCACCCCCCGGGCCCATTTGGCAACCCTATTGGCAACCCAAGTGTAAGATGACATGTGTTAGGAATGCTGGCCTTACAGGCTCATAAAAATTGCTTAAGCCTCACCCCCCTACCTATCTTCTATACATTACTATGAGATTTTTCAGTAATACTGAAAATAAATATAGTTCACAATTAGAATATACAAGAAGTAGGGACCCGTGATACTTACGGAAAAGAGGTGGTAATTCCTTTCCTCATGTTAATACCCCCCATCACCATGTCTGGAGTCTTCTGCTCCATTTCCCCTTCCTCCTTCAAGGCAGGAAGGAGGTAAAAGGAGGAAGGGCCGCAGGAGAAGCTGTTTCCCCCTGGGAAGTATCCGAGGGATACTCTCTGCAGAAGCTGGCTCT
>NW_015177477.1:0-998 GCF_001447785.1 Gekko japonicus
ATATCTTAGATATTATTTATTTTATCATGGGGCGTAAAGGTAAAGGTTCCCTTGCTTAAAAGCCAGTCTAATCCGACTCTAGGGTTGCGGTAATCATCTCCGTTTCAAAGCCGAAGAGCCAGTGCTGTCTGAAGACATTTCCGTGGTCATGTGGCCGGCATGACTAAACACCAAGGCGCACGGAACGCTGTTACCTTCCCACTGAAGTGGTACCTATTTATCTACTTGCAATTTCTTGCTTTCGAACTGCTAGGTTGGCAGGAGCTGGAACTAGAGACGGGAGCTCATTCCATCATGCGACACACTCGGGTCTCTAACTGCTGAACTACCGACCTTCCACAGCCTGCAGTTCAGCGTCTTAACCACTTGAGCCACCGCAGCTCCATCATGGGGCGTACCACTGATATATACCAAATTTAAGTCTAATAACTATACTACAATATCAGAAAAAAATACCTGCTATGATATGGGTGTGATTACACGAGCAGTTTGGCCCAACATAGCCACCCCTCCCCTCCAGATCAAATGGGCGCAGTCACACAGCCACACCTGTCAGGCATTCTCCAGGCATACTCACCATGTCGTAGGATGACTTGGAGCTGAGTTAAAAAGGCAACACATCACAAGTGGTGTTTTCGGTTCCCCACCCATTCACTGTGCATGGTTGGATGTCTGAACCTGCAGATCTGTTTCTGCTGCTGAGGTTTTTTTAAAAAAGTTTTTGCCTATATGCGTATGTGCATATGTGCATGCACCTACCTCCATTTTTTAAAAAAAATGACCAGGCAGCACACTCCATGGGTGAGGCACTGCAGCAGGGTGTGCTGTCCGAATGATATGTCCCACAACATTTTAAACTGGTACAATTAGAGGCGACACCATATTGCACCAAGCTACCAGTGTTATCACACCGTATTCTGAACAAAAATCTACCAAATTTGCTACTGCATATTATGCCTACCTAGCAAATCCTGTCAACCCAGCAGTTCGAAAGCAAG
>NW_015177478.1:0-930 GCF_001447785.1 Gekko japonicus
CATAAGAGAAGCCATGTTGGATAAAGCCACTGGCCCGTTTTCCTCTCCCCTCCCCCATTGCATATAGACATTATATTCCATCTTTCTACTGAAGGGGGCATGCTCTTTCCTTCTTTCCCCCTCTTCTGTCGGGGAGAGGAGTTCATGCTCTTTATCAGAAAACGATATTGCTCTTTCTCGCAGGGTATCCTCGGTTCCGGCTTTGCTCTGAAGGTTCAGGAGCAGCACCGTCAGAAGCACTTTGAGAAGCGGAGGAATCCTGCGGCGAGCCTGATTCAGGTGAGGATCTCGAGGATTGGAACTGGCGGCTTCTGGCTCTGGGCTGTGTTTTCCTCCCCCACCTAGGTAGTTGAATTTTCCCACCTAGGTAGTTGAATTTTCCAGATCCCACCTAGGTAGTTGAATTTGTTTGTGTGTCTGTTCAGTCATCATCAAGTCACCTCTGATTCATGGCGACCCTATGAATAGATGTCCTCCAAAACGTCCTATCATCCATAGGAGAGGAGGAGAGGAGGTTGGATTTAGACCCCACCCTTCACTACCTGAAGGAGTCTCAGAGCGCCTTACAACCTCCTTTCCCTTCCCCTTCCCACAACAGGCATCCTGTGAGGTAGGTGGGGCTGAGAGAGCCCTGACAGAAATGGCTCTTTTTCAAGGACAGCTGTGCCAGAACTGTGGCTTGCCCAAGGCCATCCAGCAGCTGCAAGTGGAGGAGTGGGGAATCAAACCCGGTTCTCCCAGATTAGAGTCCGCGCACTTAACCACTACACCAAAAGGTCATTCAAAGCAGTTTAAAAAGATTACAACAAAACCTTCTAAAACAATTCTAAAAAATTATTAATCATAAACTTAATGCAGAGTCACCAAAATTACAAGACAGGAGCATGAAAACCACATTGCAGAAACTCAGGAAGAGCAGGAACTCAAAAG
>NW_015177479.1:0-714 GCF_001447785.1 Gekko japonicus
TCAGCATAGCATCTGGTGCCTCTCCTAAACAAAAATCTCCCATGTTTCAAAAAGATTGGACTAGGGGGTCCAATTCTATGAGCCCCAAAAGAAGATGCCCCCATCCTCTGTTGTTTCCAATGGAAGGCAGGCGTTTAAAATGAACGTGGTGCCTTTACATGTGACGGCCAGGACTCCCTTTGGAGTTCAATCATGCTTCTTGCCTCCCCTCTCCCAGAGGCTCCTGGAAAGTCCCCTGCCGGCTTGTCAGACTCACCTGGCAACCCTAAACGGCACCAGTGTGTGTGGCTTGGGTGGAGAGTAAGTTGAGAGCAACCACTGAGTTAGAAGCACAGGCTCCTACCTGGAATCACAGGGACCTTTTGGATATGGGACTGGCTTTCGAGCAAGGGAACCTTTACCTTTAGGATGAAATAATGATACACTATGCACTTTACTCAATGATGATTATAAATAGAACACATTAGTTTGTTATAAGGATTCTGCAGTGTGTATTTATTTGTTGCTAGATTCTCCTCACACTGCAGCTCGGGTTGCTTCAGCCTCCAGGTGGGGCCTGGAGATCTCCCGCTTTTACAACCGTTGTCCAGCCGACAGAGATCAGCTCCCCTGGAGAAAACGGCCGCTTTGTGGCATCGTACCCTGCTGAGGCCCCTCCCCTCCCCAAACCCCGCCCTCTCCTGGCTCCCCCCCCCCAAAGCTCCCGAAATTTTT
>NW_015177479.1:760-997 GCF_001447785.1 Gekko japonicus
AGGTTCGGGAAAGAGCATGTCAAAGGCAGCAGAAACCTGGAAAGCGGGCCCTTAGAGGGAAACGTCCTGCGGATGCTTCCCAAAAGAGTTCTCCAGCTTGTAAGGAAAGGTAGAGAAAATACCTTTTAGGGAACGGCCCCTCTGTCACCTCTCCTCGAACAGGTTTTTAAAAAACAGGACTCAAAACAGTGAGATATGAAACCTGCGCATCTCAATCGAAAACAAGTTGTCCCCTCC
>NW_015177480.1:0-998 GCF_001447785.1 Gekko japonicus
GGGGCAGTATTGCTCACTTTGGGAACCAGCGATTTACAGTAACTAGGCCCTTAGCAGGCTGTCGATTCCCCAACACTTACCAACACTGAACTTCATTTCCCATGTTGTCACCCACTCCCCCAGTAGGACCTCTTCACAGTTAGCCTTGGTTTTCACCAGGGCTATTTTTGGGCAGGGACACACAGGAACGGAGTTCCGGCTGGCTCCCAAGTTGGCCACGCCCAGCAGGAACTCATTAGCATAATAGGCCACACCCAACAGCAGGAACTCATTAGGACTGGCTACATTAGGGGTGTGTGGCCTAACATGCAAAGGAATCCCTACTACAAAAAGGCCCTGGGTTTTGACAACCAACAAGGTAAACAGAATAAGAAGCAAAAGGTGGGTGTGGCTGGATGACCACACTTCTGGTAACATGGGGGTGCGTCCTAATGAGCTAATGAGCTGTGCTGGCAAGGGTGTGGCCAAATGTGCTAATGAGCTTTGGGTGTTGGGTGTGGCCTATTATGCTAATGAGTTCCTGCTGGGCTTTTTCTACAAAAAAGCGACACCCCCCTAATGTAGCCAATCCTCCCAGAGCTGACAGAGCTCTTCTTACAGGGGCTACTGTAAGCTCTTGGAGGATTGGCTACATGAGGGATGAGTCGCCTAATATGCAAAGGAGTTCCTGCTACAAAAAGAGCCCAGGGCAACTAAAATGTTGTTCTTTTTTTGTTTGTTTTAAACAGTAGCTGACATCTGCTTCTGTGGCTGTTTCTTCTTACCCTTATTGCCTGGTTGCGCAAAAGATAATCATCCTCATGTTTCTGGTCAACAAGACGCCAGGTAGTTAAGAGATTATAAACTTTGCTTCATCGGCTTCCCAAAGGTGAAACCATAATTCATTTGCATGCTATTGCTTTGCCCACACAAAGGAGATTTCCAATTAAGACTGCAATAAAATTAAAGGCCATAATTGTATCAAAGGAATACAGAGTTGTTGTTGTTCAGTCGCACAG
>NW_015177481.1:0-971 GCF_001447785.1 Gekko japonicus
CTCCTTCTTCTATCGAGGGGGAAAATAGGCGATGAACTGTGGAGACCCTCAACGACAAGTGTCATATAAATGTGTATAAGAGAAGACAGGAAGTTGGGGGAGGAAGCACACAACCCTTTCAGGGCTCTTTTTGTAGCAGGAACTCCTTTGCATATCACCCCCTAATGTAGCCAATCGTGTCTATCATTTCCCTTTTCTGAATCAACCCCTGCCGCAAGGCATTTTCCCTCCCATGGACATTTAAACCTGGAGGCAAATCTCATGCTGGTGATTTAGAGCAGGGAAATGACAGGGTCGGAAGGGTTAAACCAGTGGTTCTCACCTGGTGGGTCAAGGCGTTCATCCAGGTGGGCCGTGAATAGGGTTGCCAACCTCCAGGTGGGGGCAGGAGTGCTCCTGGAATTACAAGGGCACTCCAGACTGCAGAGATGGGTTCCCCTGGAAGAAAATGGCATCTTCGGGGGGGTGGACTCCATGGCCTCAAGCCCTTGCTGAGCTCTGTCCAAACTCCGCCCTCCCAAGGCTCCGCCCCCAAATCGCTAAGAATCTTCCATCTTGAAATTGGCAGCCTTAGGGAAGGAGGAATAATGAGAACTGGGAGAAAAGGCTCAGTGGCCAGTTCTGTCCCTGAAGAAAATAAAATACATATCTGTCAAGTGTGAACTTGAACTATACTGGGTTCAGACGCGTAGAAGTGATCAGCTCATAGTTTATTAGTGATTCAGCAAGAGAAAGAAGACTGGCTATCCCTTGCCGAAGCCAGGTATTTATGCCTGAAAAGGGTTACACCCAAAACATACCCCACTCCCAACGATGGGCTATTTACACTCTATTGTTTCCCAACTGGTTTACTCTAGGATCACTGTCTCCCTACTGGTCCATTCCAGGATCCTAGCGATCTATTGTTATGCAGCCCAAGCTCAGTCCTTTTGCCATGACAGTTCAGGCCAGGGGTCGTTTCATAGAAAAAG
>NW_015177482.1:0-297 GCF_001447785.1 Gekko japonicus
TATTTTGTAGGTTCACGTAAGACCATAAGAAAGGCCTTGCATATCAGAGCACACACTTGTCTAGACCGGTATTCATAGTCCAGTAGGGTTACCAACCTCCAGCTGGGGCCTGGAGTTCTGGAGAGCTGGCATTCTACAGAAAACAGTTCCTCCGGAGGAAAGGGCAGCTTTGCAGGGTGGACTCTATGGTATACCAGAGTTGGAAGTCCTACAGTGATGTTGCATCCCCTTCTGCTCCCCAAATTCAGCCCTTCTGAGGCACCATTTACTAACTGTCCAGGAATTTCCCGGCTGGCA
>NW_015177482.1:708-979 GCF_001447785.1 Gekko japonicus
GCGCCTTGGTGTTTAGTCATGCCGGCCACGTGACCACGGAAACGTCTTCGGACAGCGCTGGCTCTTCGGCTTGGAAACGGAGATGAGCACCGCAACCCTAGAGTCGGATTCGACTGGCTTTCGAGCAAGGGAACCTTCACTTTTACCTTTAAACTAGTGCAGCATTTGTTGTGGGCGAAGCCTTAATTTGTTTTTCATTTCCTGAAAACTCTGGACTTCAGGGGGGGTGGAGAAGCAATTAAGAACACAGTAGACACTACAAATATGGGAG
>NW_015177483.1:0-968 GCF_001447785.1 Gekko japonicus
TCCAAGTTCTGGGCTATTCAAAGTCAAGTCCACCCTTCAGATGTCAGTATTTGAGGCTACCAGGGGTACTGGTTCTCAGGTTCATATCACTGGTCAGAACTGTTTTCTCTGACTAGCAGTGGCCAGTTTGGTGTAGTGGTTAAGTGCATGGACTCTAATCTGCGAGAACCGTGTTTGAGTCCCCACTCCTCCACTTGCACCTGGCTGGATGACCTTGGGCAAGCTGTAGTTCTGATAAGAGCTGTTTTTTTAAAAAGAGCAGTTTCTGTCAGAGCTCTCTCAGCCCCACCTACCTCACAGAGTGTCTGTTGTGGGGAGGGGAAGGGAAAGGAGTCTCTGAGTGAGAATCTGAGTGAAGGGCAGGGTATAAATCCAATCTCCTCCTCCTCCTCCTCTTCCTCCTTCTCTCCAAAGTCTCAGTAGAGGTCTTTAAGTTCATCTCCTATATCACGGGTCTTCTTTGGTACCCGTGGGTGCAATGGCCCCTGGCAATACCTTTCCTGGTGCCTGGCAACCAGGTGTTTTCAGAAAGTGGGTGGGAGAGCTGATTGGCCTTTGGAGATCTGGCAGACACTGCCAGAGGAATGTTTCTTAGCTAGGTCAATATGTGTACTTGTGTGTATGTGATCAAAATTTTTAAACAATGTGTCATTTCAAAAAATCATCCTGTTAAACCCAACTTCTGCCTGAAATGCTGAAGAGATGCTTTCAGAGTTAACACAGGACCCCACTCCCTGGTATTCTGCTGATTATTATTTTTTAAAATTTTCTGAAAGAAAAGGGGGGGGGATACAAAAGGAAATAAGGGGTGGGGGAAAATATATATCCATCAAATTTATCAAATAATTTGCTTTGTTACATACAACAAGTAAAGTCAGAAGGATTAGTTAGAATACGTATTTCAAACATAGAAGCAGACAGTAAAACACCAATGCTACCGTGTTTTGGGATGTGTTCTCTCTTTAAAA
>NW_015177484.1:0-598 GCF_001447785.1 Gekko japonicus
GAATATTCACTAGTTGGTGGAACATAGACACTGAGCACCAACTAACAGAGACCAGAGACAGTTGTAAAGGATGTTGGTGTGGGAGGAAGAATCTATGATGCGATATTAATTCTGATTG
Organism: Gekko japonicus; assembly: GCF_001447785.1. NCBI lineage: Eukaryota > Metazoa > Chordata > Lepidosauria > Squamata > Gekkonidae > Gekko > Gekko japonicus. The sequence continues at coordinate 119 of NW_015177484.1, forward strand.
GCATTAGAACATTGCCATGGCTATACATTTTAGTTTGTTTCTGTGTTTATTTTGAAAATGTATATGATATCTCCAGAGACCTGCTTGAGGTGGTTCATGAGGTAAAAAACAAAACAATAAAACTCATAATTTATTATTATAGGGGAAGAGAAACAATATTGTTTGAGAGTGACTATTTGACACTTCTATTTTATTACCCTTTTTTCTCTCTTCTGTTTTTAAAAGAGCAAATGATATCAGAGTTCTGTTATATATTTGATAATTGATTTTTGGGGGGAGGGTTGGAGCCCTAAAATGTTGTTCTGATGGTTAAAAAATCCATTAAAATGTTCCAATATACAAATACAAATACAATACCTTTATTGGCATAAAACCAATATAATATAAAGCAGCAGGTATTATATAACTAGGAGCTGCGGTGGCTCAAGTGGTTAAGACGCTGAACTGCAGGCTGTGGAAGGTCGGTAGTTCAGCAGTTCC
>NW_015177484.1:657-964 GCF_001447785.1 Gekko japonicus
TCGAAAGCAAGAAATTGCAAGTAGATAAATAGGTACCACTTCAGGGAAATAGGGAAGGTAACAGCATTCCATGCACCTTGGTGTTTAGTCATGCTGGCCACATGACCACGGAAATGTCTTTGGACAGCGCTGGCTCTTCGGCTTTGAAACGGAGATGAGCACCGCAACCCTAGAGTTGGATTCGACTGGCTTTCGAGCAAGGGAACATTTACCTTTATTATATACCTACCCCCAAAGAGTGAGAAATCAGGGAACCAATCCCAAAGCATTTAGGAATTAAGGGAGATGAAACAGAGTGATAGGCACA
>NW_015177485.1:0-325 GCF_001447785.1 Gekko japonicus
GCACTTAACCACTACACCAAACTGTCCGTGCACTTAACCATTGGCACCAAACTGAAGCCTGCTGGGTGGGCTAAGCTGGCCCATCAGTGACATCATTGCGCCAGGGCAGTGCTCTAGGATTCACCCCAAACTTGGGTGAATCCTAGAGAGTCAGCATGATGCAAGGATGTCACTTCCTGTTTTGTGCTGGAAGCAGGGCAATTTTTGGGCAGGAACGCACAGGAACAGAGTTCCGGCTGGCTTCAGAGTTGGCCACGCCCACCACCGCTAAAACCTCTGTGCGCGTGGCTACAGAGGGAAGGCCTGGACAGTGACCCCCCCCCAA
>NW_015177485.1:370-951 GCF_001447785.1 Gekko japonicus
GGAAGGCATTTAAGGGCCGGCGTGCCAGCCATCCCGCAGCCGTGGGGCACCTGGGCAAGTCAAGGGAAGACATGGGGTGTGGCCTAATATGCTAATGAACTGTGCTGTTGTGTGTGTGGCTAATATGTTAATGAGTTCCTGCTGTTGGGTGTGGCCTATTATGCTAATGGGTTCCTGCTGGGCTTTTTCTACAAAAAGAGCCCTGGCTGGAAGTGATGTCGCACATTGGTGCAATGCTGAATCACCCCAACCCATTTCCCCCCCAACACACTGCCCTGTCAGACAGTGGCAGGGAGAGACCCCCGCCTCCCTACTCCCTAGTTTGTTGTGAAGATAAAATGAAGGAGGGGTGAATAATGTTGTAACGCCCTGCCAAGGAACATAGCTATGAAATGTAATTGTCATTCGATTGCAGGCTACTTTGGAGCGAAGTTTGGTTGAAAAGTGGGAGAAAAGAATAATCTAACAATAAAGGTTTGTTTGTTTACAACCATTGACATCAGTTTTTGTTCAATTTGAATCAAACAAAAAAAAACAACACAGTGGAAACTATACAACGTAAGAGTGAAATGAAATCACAG
>NW_015177486.1:0-614 GCF_001447785.1 Gekko japonicus
TAAACTATGTTGGTCTTTAAGGTGCCACTTTGTTTTACTCCTTCAGACCGACACGGCCACCCACCTGAACACATTAAATATGTAATACATAAAGAGAACCAGCCTGGTGCAGTGGCTAAGAGTGGCAGACTCTAATCTGAAAAGAGCAGGTTTGATTCCCCACGCCTCCACACCAAGCCTGCTGGGGGACCTTGGGCCAGTCACAGTCCTCTCAGAGCTCTCTCAGCCCCACCTACCTCACAGGGTGTCTGTTGTGGGGAGGGGTAGGGAAGGAGATTGTCAGCCGCTCTGAGACTCCTTAAGGTAGAGAAAAGCAGGGTATAAAAACCAACTCTTCTTCTTCATAAATAATCAGTATGTATAATAAGGGCTTTTTTTGTAGAAAAAGCCCAGCAGGAACTCATTAGCATAATAGGCCACACCCAGCAGCAGAAACGTATTTGCATATTAGGTCACACCCTGACATCCCGGCTCATTAGCATATTAGGCCACGCCCCCATGCCTTCCCTTGGCAAGCCCTGGCAAGCCAGCCCTTGGACAGGCTGGGGAAGGCACGGGGAGGCATTTAAATGCCTCCCCGATCCTTCCAGAGCCCCCTCATGGCCCACCTGCCT
>NW_015177486.1:666-932 GCF_001447785.1 Gekko japonicus
TTTTGGCTGTAGTAGGCGTGGCCAACTCTGAAGCCAGCCGGAACTCCGTTCCTGTGCGTTCCTGCCCCCAAAATAGCCCTGTTATAATACACAAACAAATGTGTTACTAGGATTGTCAGGTCTGGCAGGACGCACGGGCCTTGCCACTGATGTGACAACCAACAGGTGTTAGGAGGGACATAGGCACTGCTTCCAGAACAAAGCCGGATGTGATGCCACACCCCTCTAACAATCTCTAGGAGAACTGTAGAGTTTTCAGCAATCCC
>NW_015177487.1:0-383 GCF_001447785.1 Gekko japonicus
TTTTGGATCCTGCTGGCTGCTGGCGGCGGGGAGTACTTGGGGACAGTTTGGAGACAAGTGGCAGAGCCCCTTTGATACAGTGCAAACAAAGCACTGTCTTTTCCATTCGATGGCACCAGGGCCGGCTCACTCACTAGGCGAACTAGGCACTCGCCTAGAGCGCACCGGCCCTTAGGAACGCCAAACTGCCCCCCACCCCCGCTGTCCTGGTTCAGCTGCAAACACTACTGAGTTTTAAACATGTTATGATCTTTCTGATGATACAAACACCAGTTCCACCAAAGAACTTAGCCCTCTGGGCACAGAAGGGTCACTCAGCTGAGTCAAAGAAGAATCTAAGTAAAGGGGCTATTACATAAGGACACTCAAGTTGCAACTCACTC
>NW_015177487.1:610-940 GCF_001447785.1 Gekko japonicus
CGGGGGCCCGCCAGAAGGGATCCTCGCCTAGGCTGCAAAATAAGCGGGGGCCGGCCCTGGATGGCACGCAACGTGTGGTCTTCTGCACTGCCCGAGAGGCCTCCTCCAGAATGAATCGTGGCCCCAGGGCCAACCTTAATCTATTGTCTGATCACAACGGAGCCACAAAAGCTAGCTTTACCCAAGAGTCGCTCCCATGGCGAGTAATTCTCCCCTTCGCCAGCTCTATGGGGGGGGCGCAAACCAGAAAGAGAGAGAAGTAGGGTAGGAAAGAGCAGTGGCAAAAGTCCCTTCTGCTCCGTCAGAGATGCCCTGGCAGGCAAAGGGTTA
>NW_015177488.1:0-132 GCF_001447785.1 Gekko japonicus
GCTTAGAGGGAACACTGCCAGTGATCCCTCGGGTCCAGCGTCCCCTTCTGAGAGCCAGTTTGGTGTAGTGGTTAGGACTCTAATTTGGGAGGACCGGGTTTGGTTTTCCCCTTCCTTCGCATGCAGCTGCTG
>NW_015177488.1:202-939 GCF_001447785.1 Gekko japonicus
CCTCACAGGGTGTCTGTTGTGGGGAGGGGAAGGGAAAGGAGTTTGTAAGCCGCTCTGAGACTCCCTTGGGTAGTGAAGGGTGGGGTATAAATCCAATCTCTTCTTCTCTTCTTCTTCTTCTACCTCACAGGGTATCTGTTGTGGGGAGGGGAATGGAGAGGAGATTGAAAGCGGGTCTGAGACTCCTTCGAAGAGTGAAAGATGGACGTACTTGGATTTAAAGGAAGAAGAAGAGATTGGATTTATACCCCGCCCTTCACTATCCAAAGGTGTCTCAGAGCGGCTCACAAACCCCTTTCCCTTCCCCTGCCCACAACAGACACCCTGTGAGGCGGGTGGGGCTGAGAGAGCTCTGACAGAAACTGTTCTTTTTCAAGGACAGAAGAACCATGGCTTGCCCAAGGTCATCCAGCAGCTGCAGGTGGAGGAGTGGGGAATCGAACCCGGTCCTCCCCTATTAGAGTCCACGCACTTAACCACTACACCAAACTGGAAGTTAGCTTTTAGCCCCCCTCCCAATTTGGAAGCCCCCCCCCCCCTAAATGGAAGTGAGCTTCCATTTACGGGGGGTTATGCAGTTATGCAGGAGTCTTCCTTGGGGGCAAGTATATCTGTGAAGAAGAGCTCAGTGTGCCTTGCATTTACTATTTGCTATTTACTGCCTTGCATTTACTATTCGCCCCTCAAAAACCTCTTGTTTGAGTTGATAGTTAATAGGGTTGCCAACTCCAGGTTTG
>NW_015177489.1:0-936 GCF_001447785.1 Gekko japonicus
CTGGCTACAGGTAGCTGGCCAGGCTGCGACTGGGCAGCGGATGGGCCAGCCACTGGCCGAGCCCGCTTCTGCCACTGCCGTCACAGTCCTATTCACCCAAGCCCGGCTACTAGTAGCTGACCAGGCTACAACCGGGCCGACCACTCCAGCAGACTGGGGGGCATCGGGCTGAACCCACTCCTTCTGCTGTGGTCATCTGAGCCTGAGCCTGACCACAGCTAATCGCCTGGGCTGTGACTGGGTGACGGACAGGCTAGACAGGGGGCGGGGGGGGGGGGGCATCAGGCCCAGCCTGATCCTGCTACCGCTGCCCACACCGTCCTTGCACAAGCCTGGCTATGGGTAGCCTGCTGGGGGGCCGGCGCGCCACCGGGCCAGAGAGCGATGGAGGCAGCCCAGAGGCTGCAGGATGCACCCAGGTGGCAGGCCGGCCATGGGCTGTTCTGTCACCCATAGACCCTCGGGGTTGGGGAGGGGGGAGGACGAGGGAGAACGGAGCCACCTGTGCTGTGTTTTTCTAGGGCTCGTTGTATTTGTCCTACAATGAGCTTTGCTCCTAGTTATAAATAAATGAGGAAATAGTGTTATTGTACAAATCAGGATTGTAAGAATTTGTATTTTTGTCTTTAAAGTTTGATACAAAGTCAATATGGGGGCATGGAATAGATGCTAGAATCTGTATGTGTGTTTTAAAAATGCAGCTAACATTTAATAGGGGAGAAAGCATACTGGTGACTTACTAGTCCTGCGTTCCCCCCTTTCTCATAGTTTCCTGTGATAAGTTTAAGACTGTGGCTTTTCTGTAGTACCTGCCTGTGTTTTGTATCTGATAGCTTGGGAGGGTCTTACAAGTCAAAATGTAAGAAGCCCATGCTGAAGAAAGCTGACATGAAGAAAGTTGATTAGTCTGAAATGTGGTGTTGGAGGACAGTTTTA
>NW_015177490.1:0-940 GCF_001447785.1 Gekko japonicus
ATGATGTTGATGATGAAGGTAGCTTTGACGCGTGAAAGCTTACGCCCTGAAACTCTTACTGGTCTCTGAGATGCCGCTGGACTCAAATCGAACTGTTCAAGGGGTCATGTTATCACCAGCCTTTACCCTCTCCTCCTGTTCAAGCAGGAACAGGCTCTGGTGGGAAACAGCTCATTTTGCTGAGCGCCCATCTCTCGGTAATACACCCGAGCAGAAGCTTTCTTCAAGAGTTCTACCCGCCTAACTTAGCCTTCATTAAGAAATCATGTTCGAAAAGGCTTTGCTATTGGGATATATGTCTGTGTAGTAAGGTAGCAAGCTGTTACAGCTTTTGTATAGATCAGGAAGATCTAAGTGCCTAAGTCTTAGCTGTCATGGCTAAGTGGCTAACACTGTTACAGCCAGGTGTTAAACGAGCAGGTGCTACCCCTTGTAGTCATTAGGAGTAGGTAATTAGTTTGCCCTGATGTTCATTGGCTGTGTGTTGTATATAATGTCTAAGCTTGATAAGCCAAATGAGAGACATAGCTCTCTCCAACCGAGGTATGTTATGCTGTGGAACAGTCTGTATATTCTCTGTATATAGTTACCATTATTGCACTATAAACTTTCTGCCTTTCACCACCAGTCGGTCTCCAGGCTTCTTATTTACTGCACCCAATATTTGCTTCTCAGGCCTCTTTACCGTCTAATTTGTCACTTTCCCCCTCCTCCATAAAAAGAGATACAAGGGTCAAGCAAGGCGCTGAACTTTATGCATGCCATACAATGTTGTGATCTGTCAATATTATGCCAGGCTGCATTTTACATCCTTCCCCCACCCACAGGCCCCCTTGAAGCGAGCATGAACAGAAATGGCCTTGGTTGTCCCGACAGGGGGAGCAGATTCCCGATCCTTCTTGAGGACCTGCTGGTGGTTTTTGATGCCGTCAGGAATTCT
>NW_015177491.1:0-521 GCF_001447785.1 Gekko japonicus
CTGAAAGAGAACACAAATTTAGGGCCGAACATGGCGCAATTATCCTTGACGGGACAATTTGCACTCCTTCAGATCTATGCATATATATATATATACACACACACGTCATTGATGGTCTCCCATCCCCATATTAACCAGGGCCGACCCTGCTTAGCTTGCAATAGCTGATGAAATCAAGCTAAACTGGGCTATCCAGGCAAAGGTAGAGGTGCTCATTTCTTTGGTGTAGTCTAATCTGGGAGAACTCTAATCTGGGAGAACCGGGTTTGATTCCCCACTCCTCCACTTGCACCTGGCTGGATGGCCTTGGCCAAGTCGTAGCTCTGATAAGAGCTGTTCTTGAAAAAGAGCAGTTTCTGTCAAGAGCTCTCTCAGCCCCACCTACCTCACAGGCAATGTTCCCTCTAAGCTGTGGAGTCCTGTGAGCAAAAATTCTACTTTGTGAGCTACTGGCATGAAAGTTGTGAGCGAGTGATTTGGCTACTGCATAAATTAGTTTTCTCTGGAGCCATCCTTCCTGA
>NW_015177491.1:597-927 GCF_001447785.1 Gekko japonicus
GAACACTACTCACAGGGTGTCTGTTGTGGGGAGGGGAAGGGAAAGGAGTTTGTAAGCCGCTCTGAGACATCTTTGGGTAGTGAAGGGTGGGGTATAAATCCAATCTCTTCTTCTTTGGTCCACCTTTTCAGTCAGCACACTCCTAAAGTGGCTGGCATTGGTAATTCAGTTAAAATATAACGGGTCAATTCATCATATTGCGCGACAATTTCCCCAGCCCGCTAGCAGTCAGAGCACACTCGCCTGGCTTTGTGGATCATAACAGTTACACCGATCACATAGTATGACATCATCCCATCTAACCAGCTCCAGCTTCCCAGTATAGGAACC
>NW_015177492.1:0-920 GCF_001447785.1 Gekko japonicus
CCTGAGATGACCAGACGATCCAGAGATGAGATGACATCTATGGACCTGAACTGCAGAGCTGATGACCAGCTCCAGATACTTTTGTTGACGATGCCATTGTCATGACGTTCCCTCATCTTGAAAAGACTCAGTCTCGTCATGAAGGGGGGGAATTGTTGAGAAAGAGACTGATATTTGTTGTTTATGGAGTGATATCTGCTGACTTAGCACTTGGACTGTGCATACACATACACCCTAGGCTTAGGGAACGCTGCTTGGATCACCTGTTGTGAGAGGTTTTCACATAGAAGGTACCTGCCTGCATTTCATGTTAATGAAGCTTGCAAACACATACAGCTCCTAGCCTTAGGGGAAGAGAAGCACATTTCGCCATTGTTAGCAGAAACCACAGCTTAAAGACAAGCAATCCCCCATTACTAGAGGACTTGATGTCACGCAATACACGGATCTGATCTACATCTGAATTGCCATTTCCTGGCAGATGTTGCTTTGATTGCCTGGGAAAGCCGAGATCTATCTGCACATCAAGGAAGATCCTGACGCCCAGCTTTCACACCTAACCAGATGGCTTGTCCCTGAGTTACAGTTTAGAATTTCAAATATTGGCCAAAACACCAAAGTAGATGCCCTTACTACACGCACCAATGGTAGTAGTCATGGGACGGACTTACAGGTAGGTGGGTTTCCAGCTTGGCAAGGTTGCCACCCACCCAAAGATTTGCCTATAAAACTCAGGGACCATGTGATGGGTCTTTTGCTAGCTGCAAACCCTTCATCATCCTGTCTACTTTTATCCCCTAAAGTCAACTTGCTATCTAACAACCCTTTGTCTATTCTAGCTCTCTTGGTGTGCGCAGCCAAGGAGGTCCATACTTCCCAGCTGGTTCTGGTAGTGTGAGTTAGAAATACCCCTAGGTACT
>NW_015177493.1:0-284 GCF_001447785.1 Gekko japonicus
CTGCTCTTCACAGAAGTGCATATTTATAGAGAAATATCGGTTCTTATCTCTAAATTTTGTCTATTATAATCATGTGATATTATTTAGATAACTGATTGGTTCGTAACTGATAAGAGATAAGAAGAAGAGGAGAATAGATAGATTTTTACCTCGCCTTTCACTACCTGAAGGAGAGCGGCGTACGATCTCCTTTCCCTTCCCCTCGCCACAACAGACACCCTGTGAGGTAGGTGGGGCTGAGAGAGCTCTTTCCAGAACTGCCCTTGAGAGAACAGCTCTGATAG
>NW_015177493.1:612-921 GCF_001447785.1 Gekko japonicus
AAACTCCTTTTCCTTCCCCTCCCCACAACAGACATCTTGTGAGGTAGGTGGGGCTGAGAGAGTTCTGACAGAAACTGCTCTTTTTCAAGAACAGCTCTTATCAGAGCTACGGCTTGCCCAAGGTCATCCAGCCAGGTGCGAGAGGAGGAGTGGGGAATCAAACCTGGTTCTCCCAGATTAGAGTCCGCGCACTTAACCACTACACCAAACTGACTCTATTTAAAGGAATTAATCTACAAATAAAATGAATTTCAACAGAGATAAGTGCAAAGCCCTACACTTAAGGTACAAAAAATCAAAGGCACAGAT
>NW_015177494.1:0-269 GCF_001447785.1 Gekko japonicus
CGACAGCCAAGAGGTTCCCATGGCCTATTCCTGCACCTTGTCGTCAGTCGAGTGCAACTACGCGCAGATCGAGAAGGAGGCAATCGTGGCAGGCGTAAAAAAATTCCATGATTACCTCTACAGGCAGCCCTTCACCATCGTGATGGATCACAAACACCTGCTCGGCATGCTGGCTCCCAACTGCCAAATGCCACAGATGCTGTCTCCCTGGGTGCAGTGCTGGTCCATCTTCCTGGTGGGCTACCAGTACAGTCTTCACCACTGCCCTG
>NW_015177494.1:392-909 GCF_001447785.1 Gekko japonicus
ACGGCACCTCATGGGACCACGTTCTCTCCCGTGTTCTGGACTGGGTGGGGAGGGGATGGTCTGCCAGCTACATGGGCCCTGAATTTGTGGCGTTCTCCTCCCAATGGGACGAACTGTAAGCACACAAGCGGTGCCTGCTGTGGGGAAGCCAGGTCATGGTGCCACCTCCATTGTGCCTGCAAGTCTTAGCGGCACTTCATGAAACACATCCGGCCATCATATGAATGAAGGCACTGGCTTGCAGCTACGTATGGTGGCCCGGCATGTACAGCGAGATAGAGGACTGCATCAAGCACTGCCAGGCCTGCCAAGAGACCTGTCCGGAACTGCCCTGGGCAGTGGGAGTCCACCCAAAGACCGTGGTCTCGGTTACTCATAGACTTTGCAGGTCCCTTTCAGGGACAGATATTTTTCATCCTGGTGGACTCCTACACGAAATGGCTAGAGTTAGTCCCAGTCCCTTCCTCTTCATCCCAAGTAGCAATCCTTGCCCTCCGGAGAATGTTTTGTCCTGGGA
>NW_015177495.1:0-970 GCF_001447785.1 Gekko japonicus
TTGGTAGCAGGGGATGAGCTCTTGTGAACCTGAAAACATGAGCAGCGACTCACCGAAGCGTGTGCCCCGCTGCAGAGTCTGTTCGTCGCTTGAGTCAAAGCTAGCACAGCAGAAGACACGAGCTGAATGTGCCCCCTGACATCCCAACTTTCCATATGCAAGGCACACCCAAATATGAAATAAACCCTTCCTGCTCTTGACAGCTGTACCCAGGGGTCATTTCGTAGAAAAAGAGGTGCAGGAGCTCATTAGCATAACTCATCAGTGTAACTTATTTGCACATGCCACACCCCCTGACATCACCGGAAGTGTGTCAGAAGGCAACCCCCGCCGCTCAGGCTCCACTGGACTGTTTTGGATTGCTAGCTATTGGGAGGCTCCGTTGGACTGTTTGGGATTGCTGCCTTTTGGGGGGGGGGGGTAGAACATGCAGATCTGTCCTTGCAGAGGAGGGAGCGCTTGTACCTGAACAAAACTTGGTCTTAAAGGTGCCACTGGACTGTTTTGGACTGGGGGGCCGGGGGGAGCTCTGCAAGTTACCTGGCTGCTTCTTGCCCTGACTGAGGGCTGCTGGGAGCAGGGGGTGGGGCTTGTTGCATGTGCCCACCCCCTGGGCTCTTTACTACTGGAGCTCTGCTCCTGTGCGCTCCCGCAGGAAATGACCCCTGGCTGTACCACACAGTGGTGGTGGAAAGTGCCGTCAAACGGCAGCCAACTTATGGTGACCCCCATAGGGTTTTCAAGGCAAGGGACGTTCAGAGGTGCCTGCCTCTGCGTAACAGCCCTGGACTTCCTTGGTGGTCTCCCATCCAAAGACCCGGGCCAGCCTTGGTTTCTCAGGGGAGGGTGGCAAGCAGTGGGGTACCGCAGGGATCAGTACTCAGTCTGATGCCTTTTAACTCGTTCATTCGTGATTTGGAGTTGGGAGTAAGCAGCGGAGAGGCTAAATTTGCGGGTGACATGAAGTTGT
>NW_015177496.1:0-203 GCF_001447785.1 Gekko japonicus
ATTGAAGCCTCTACAAAGGCAGATACTCAAGACGCGCCCCTCCCCTGGTTAGAACCAATATAGCCGTCTTTACTAGTGTCAACAAATCAATATGAAGATGGGAATGAGCATGAACAAAAAATCCTGGGCAGAAGCCACACACAGAGACTTCAAGCGGGAAAAGAATTGTCCTGCCAAGTCAGAGAACTGAAGCTATGCCAGAG
>NW_015177496.1:267-803 GCF_001447785.1 Gekko japonicus
TGAGGGGGGGGGGGGGGGGGGGGGGGGGGGGGGGGGGGGGGATTAATATATATGCAAAATGTTCTCCAGGAAACATGCTGGGCATCAGTGGACTTGTGCAGTTTCTGTAAGTAACATGGAGCAAAATGCCTCACACAGAATCAACTGGACATGTTGCATTTCAGCAGCCATTCAAATTTCAAATCAACGCAAAAGCCATTAAGATATTAAGTTTTAAAAAAACAGGATTTTTTTTTTTAGTATTTTGTAGCATGAAGAACTGTGGAGTTTGTTTGGAATTGACAGCTACCTGTAAAACATGTCCAACTAGAATGGTTTGTATGTCCCAGGTTCCCTGTGTAACATTTCCACCCCACTCCCCCCACCCGCAAAAGATGGCAGGCTGACTTGAACCAAAGTTCAAGTGTGACTACATAATACACCTCCCGCTATGTGCCAGATCATGAGTGTGTGACCAAATTAGCAGCCAGGAGTGCATCCGGGAAACTCCCATTAAAACGCTTAAAAAGCCTTTGCTTGTTTGGCACCCCACAAGG
>NW_015177497.1:0-915 GCF_001447785.1 Gekko japonicus
ATAATCTAGATGCATAAGAAGTGCATCTCTTATCCTACATTTTTAAAAGTTGGCTGCCATGTTATGCCAACAGCTTTATCTACAGCTGAGGCTAACTATATTTTAACGTGAGTTCTGACCAGCTATACCAGGGTTGTGTCCAAACCCAGAGTTCCAGTAATTGAAATCACACGGGTATTTTTCCAAAACAAATAATTCTTTACTAAGCAATATCAGAGTCACACATAGAAAAACATCAGTCTCACAATTCACATACACTCAAGGTTCCTCTAGAATTACAGAAAGCATATTAAGATAGTTTCTTATTTACTTGGAGGTAGGAAGATAGCTATTTAGATTCATACTCGCCTGTTCCAGAAGCCTTGTCTGTTGCAAGGGGACATTGGAGGGTAAGAAATGGTTCTAGGGGTAGTTACTAATTCACACTGCCAGAACCAGCTAGCTAGTGTGTGTATGGAGCTCTTTGGCTGCACATCCCAGAGATCTGGTAAAGACAAAGAGCTTTAAAGTGTGAAAGGGGGGGTAGTGGAATGTGGCTAGCCAGAAGACTTACAGCATGGTCTTTTTGTTGATGGCAAAATGTAACTAGCCCAGCTCTTAAAGCATGGTCTTTGCGTTATACAGTTGGATCTCCAGGTGGGTGGCATCTTGCCAAACTGTAATCCCACCTACTTACAAGTCCATCCCATAGCTTTTCCCTATTGGTGCATGTGCAAATGCGCAGGTATTCTATGAGTTGGGCCAATATTTGAAATACTATTCTCTTTCTCATGGAATGCCATCTGGCCAGGTGTGGAATCTCAGCTTCAGGACATCTCTTTGTTGTGGAGATGAATCTTGGCTTTACCAGGCTGCCAAGGCATTGTAAACAGGAAACAGTCCGTGTTCTACGTGACATCTCGTCTCTTTAGTAAT
>NW_015177498.1:0-364 GCF_001447785.1 Gekko japonicus
ATGCCCCAAAGGGAAGGCAAAAGAGAAAGCACCTGAACAGCCCCATTCGTGCCCCACAACCATCCTGTGGGCCACTACCCCGTGGGACTCGAGGGGGAAGACCCACTGTTGCTCTGAACATTTTGGTGAGTGGATCAGGAGCCAGAGAACATATCTGCGCACAGGAGAGAGCAGCTCTGCTTTCTGGGCCCACTGCGCAACCCGAGCCGTGGCGTTCCCGGGTAGACTGTATCGGGGCCGGGGGAGGGAGGAACGCTGAAGCCGAGGAGCAAATAAAAGGTCGGTTGGCTGGTGGGTGGGAAGGAGAGAAGGAGGCAGGGACAGGGGAGAGGCTTATTTGAGTCTCAGGGGAGGGGAAGAGAAA
>NW_015177498.1:559-905 GCF_001447785.1 Gekko japonicus
CCGAAGACATTTCCGTGGTCATGTGGCCAGCATGACTAAACATCAAAGCGAAGTGGTACCTATTTATCTACTTGCCATTTCTTGCTTTCGAACTGCTAGGTTGGCAGGAGCTGGAACTAGAGATGGGAGCTCACTCCGTCATGTGGCAACCCGGGTCTCGAACTGCTGAACTATCGACCTTCCACAGCCTGCAGTTCAGCGTCTTAACCACTTGAGCCACTGCAGCTCAAGTGTAACATATATAATACACAGTGGTGTGTAACATATATAATTAATTACGACATCCTTAGCGCTGCCATTTGGTGGAGTGATGTCTACTTCGGCCCTAACCATTGGTCACACCAGC
>NW_015177499.1:0-937 GCF_001447785.1 Gekko japonicus
ACTTCAGCATGCCTCCACTTTAACTACACCGGGAATTGATTTCCCTTGTCTCAAAAGGGTGGCATTTATTGGTGTGGGGCTGTGGCTCAGTGGAAGAGCTTCTGCTCAGCACGCAGAAAATCCCGGGTTCAGTCCCTGGTATCTCCAGTTAAAGGAATCAGGCAGTAGGTGATAGGAAAGACCACCTGAAACTCTGGAGAGCCATGGAGATTGGCTGTGGCTCAGTGGTAGAGCATCTGCTTGGCATGGAGAAAGTCCCAGGTTCAATCCCCGGCCTCTCCAGTGAAAAGGACCTGGCAGTAGGTGATGTGAAAGATCTCTGCTTGAGACCCTGGAGAGGCGCTGCCAGTCTGAGTAGACAATACTGACCAATGGTCTGATTCAACATAAGGCCGCTTCATGTGTTCATTTCATGCTATGGTGGAGGGGCTGTGGGTTAGTAGAAATGTCTCTGCATCGCTTGGAGAAAGTCACAGGTTCAATCCCCAGCGTCTCCAGTTGAAAGGACCAGAGAGCAGGTGATATGAAAGACCTCAGCCTGAGACCCTGGAGAGGCGCTGCCAGTCTGAGTAGACAATACTGACCAATGGTCTGATTCAACATAAGGCCGCTTCATGTGTTCATTTCATGCTATGGTGGAGGGGCTGTGGGTTAGTAGAAATGTCTCTGCATCGCTTGGAGAAAGTCACAGGTTCAATCCCCAGCGTCTCCAGTTGAAAGGACCAGAGAGCAGGTGATATGAAAGACCTCAGCCTGAGACCCTGGAGAGCTGCTGCCAGTCTGAGTAGACAGTACTGTCCTTGATGGACCGATGGTCTGACTCAGTACAAGGCAGCTTCATTTGTTCATTTGTATGTTCTTACAGAGCAAGATTGTGTGAAGCCAACCTCTGCTAGAGAAGAGAGCTCTAGCTGGGGGTCATTTCATAGAAAAAGAA
>NW_015177500.1:0-339 GCF_001447785.1 Gekko japonicus
CTCACCTACTCTCCCATTGGCCACTGGAGGCGCTGTCTTGCTGTCCTATTGGCCCGGCCCAGCGGCTCCTTCCATTCTTATACCCCCACTTTTGACACGCTGCACCTTGGGAGTTGTAGGTCTCAGCTCTCCCTTCTGCAACCATAGCAAAGGGAATTAGAACTACAACTACCAAGTTGGGAGTCCCAAGAGACTGTGGGGCTTTAGCAGGGAGTCAGTTAAACTGTTAATCAGTTCAAGTGTTAAACGGGAAGTAGCTTTGGAATTGAAAGGAGTTGGGGGGGGGGGGGGGAAGGCCCGGACGACTCCCTGAGGTCATAGGGCATTAGCAGGGGGAAA
>NW_015177500.1:510-891 GCF_001447785.1 Gekko japonicus
TGGACGCAGTGTTCCCTCTAAGCCGAGTTAGTGTGAGCTAGCTCACAGTTTTTTAGCCTCCGGCTCACACCTTTTTGTCTCAGCTCAGGAAGGAGGGCTCCAGAGCAAACTAATTGATGCAGCGGCCAAATCGCTCACTCACAACTTTAATGCCAGGAGCTCACAAAGCTAAATTTTTGCTCACAAGACTCCACAGCTTAGAGGGAACATTGCTCTGGAGCCCTCCTTCCTGAGCTAAGATTAAAAATGTGTGAGCCAGAGGCTAAAAAGCTATGAGCTACCTCACACTGACTCAGCTTAGAGGAAACATTGGTGGGGGGGAAGGGAAGGCCTGGAAATCTCTCTGAATTACTATTTTTTTAAAGTACCCATAGGTACACT
>NW_015177501.1:0-200 GCF_001447785.1 Gekko japonicus
ATTTGTGCCTGCCGGCTTTTCTAAAAAAATATATTCTTTGCTTAACGTTTTAAATTGTGGTGGTTCTATTGTTGTAAATTGGATCTTTTAAATTACTTTGTTAGCTGCTCCGGGTTGAGGACAGTGGGGGGGGGGTCCGTGAGGAATGAAAATGCATTATAAATAAATCAAAAAAATAAAAAATAAGCAAAGGGAAGTCA
>NW_015177501.1:294-887 GCF_001447785.1 Gekko japonicus
AAACATGATCACCTGCTGCCTGCAAACCCCCTATAGTTGTTAACCAAGTTCCTATGATACTACAGAATGTTCATAAACATTCTAACTGATAAGGGATAAACAGAACACTTGGAAACACAGTGCAGCTATGATGAACAGGAATCAAATTTGGGTGGAGGGGCACATCTGCATTACTTGTGAAGACTGGATGCTGCAGTGTGGAGCGATTGATCTTTTGTACTCTCCTGTGTTTACTGCTGTCAATTTTGGCTTAATCAAATCAATGACTGACCGACTGATACTTCAGGTTGCCGGGCCACAGCCAACCCAGGAGCAACAGAGGGACGGGGCCTGGTGTGATGGCATCATGAAAAAACCGAAAATGCTCTAGCATTTTACAAAAAATCTATGATTGCTAAAGCACCGGCCAGATTTTACCAGAAATGATATGAGCACGCTGGCATGATGATGGGACATGCTCCTTTCTATTTCCTCTTGCTGTTGCCCAAGGTGCTGGTGGGTGACAAGACTCCCACTACAGCAGGAGCCCTGGTATCCCTATAGGTACTGCAGATCAAGAGTGCTGCACAGGAGTCTGGGAGAAGAATCACAGC
>NW_015177502.1:0-885 GCF_001447785.1 Gekko japonicus
GCAAAAAACAGTTTTTGCACTAACATAGGTTGCCCAGAGGTATCTTGACATGCAGGGGGCAAAGTAACAATGGAATAATGTAGGTAACATTTGGGACAGTGAATAAGGGTTATGTGTAACTGTATTATTTACTGTGTAACTAAATTGTAAAGTATAACAGTGTTTGTGTGTGATGTGATGGAACAGGGCTTACTGGAGCTAATCCATGGAACATCTGAATAACAATGTAAACATGTATGCTTTACTGACTGTTGGATGTAACAGATTGCTAAAATGTAAATATGGTTTTATATTGTAAAGTGATTGGCAAACTGTGCATCTTAGGCGCAGTCTTAAGGGGGAGTGTCGTGATACACTTGTAATAGTAAGACTGGCCTTAGATGAGTTTGATCTGAGGTGTCAGTACAGTGACAGTCAGCATGTGACAATGGTGGGCATGTGACTGCAGCAAGGCTGGCCAGAACTGGAATGAGGCAGTGCAACACAGTGCAACCTGGCACTAAGTGTATTGCTAGGAGGTTGCATCAGCCATGAGCTGATTGGTCAGCAGATGTATAAATGTACAGCTTGTACAGCATTCTTCCCCTTCTCCATGTATCAGTTGCTGCGGAGCATATTGACACTCAGGACTGTAAATAGGTGGTGGCTTGGTGTAAATAAATCACTGTGGTTGCACCAAAGTACCTGACTCCAGCGTTTGTGGGTTCTCTATCTCCCTTGGGCACTAACGTGCCAGCCAGCATTCCGCGCGGACCGCGATAACCTGAAGGCCTGCACATAGCAGGTACTCGGTAGTTAATTTAACATGTAAGTGTTTAAGAGAAAAATAATAAATAAAAGAGGCGATACAGGAGGCCTAAGCTGCGGTGGCTCAAGTGGTCAAGA
>NW_015177503.1:0-514 GCF_001447785.1 Gekko japonicus
ATTTTGCTCTCTTCCTTCCATGATCTGCCATTTGTCTAACCCCACTTCTAATTCCTCCCGCCCTTATTTTTCAGTCTCAATTCCCCTTCAACCATCCTGGTTGGCGACTTAGATTATATTTACCAGTAGTACAGCAGGAAACCCTTGTTAATATTATGAGCAGGTGAGGGGAGTTAATATTTCCCCATAATCTAACAAAGGATGCTCCCCTGCCCTTTACATGCATGATAATAAATGTTAATCTGCTTTAGAGATAACAAATGAGGAACAGAGGTTAGAACTATTTACTTAAATCCTGGCTTTTTCCCAAGGGGATCCCAAAGCGGCTTACATCAGTCTCTGTTCCTCCGTTTTATCCTTACAAGAACCCTGCCAGGTAGGTTAGGCTGAGAGTTAGGGCTGCCAAGTGGGGGTGGGGGGTGGGGAAACCCCCGTTTTGGAGGCCCGATTTCCACCGCCGCGGAATCGGACCCCAGGGGGGACTCCGCCCCCCGAAGCGCAGTGTGGCTGCGTC
>NW_015177503.1:681-878 GCF_001447785.1 Gekko japonicus
GTTCCCCCGCTGCCAAGACTTGGCAACCCTACTGAGAGTGCATGATGGGCCCAAGGTCACCTAGCAAGCTTCTTTGGAAGAGTGAGGATTTGAACCTGGGTCTCCCAGATCCTAGTCCGACCATTTAACTGCTACACAAGTTTAGCTTCCATTGCAAATCACATGGGTGGGGTGGGGTCTGGAGATAACTTAGGCCA
>NW_015177504.1:0-433 GCF_001447785.1 Gekko japonicus
CAGAGAAGCCCCACCAAGAGCTGATTCAAGGTCCTCGGTCAACCCAAACGAAGCACACTGATTGCTGCTTTAGCTGCCCCACCAGTGGGCAGGTCCAAGACAAGCCCTTGTGGCAATGGCTCAGGGATGAGGTTGGGTTTCCAACCTCAAGGCAGGGCCCGGAGATCTCCAGGAATTACAATTTATCTCCAGATGGCAGAGATCAGCTCCCCCGATGAAAATGGATGCTTTGGAGCCTGGGTTCTGTGTCATTCTGCCATACTGAGGCCCCTCCCCTTCTCAAACCCCGCCCTCCTCAGGCTCCACCCCCCAAAATCTCCAGGCATTTCCCGACCCAGCGCTTCCAACCCTACTCAGCGCTAGGCTTGCTGGACTCTTGGTTTGACCCGCTCCCCCCCCTCGGACGATTCCTAGGTTATTAAAAAGATAACTG
>NW_015177504.1:548-876 GCF_001447785.1 Gekko japonicus
GAGAGCCACGGCTGTCCGAAGACGTTTCCGTGGTCATGTGGCCGGCATGACTAAACACCGAGGCGCACGGAACGCTGTTCCCTTCCCACCAAAGTGGTACCTATTTTATCTACTTGCAATTTCTTGCTTTACAATTCTAGGCCAACACCAAAGTAGCCAGAAAGTGTCGGGACGGCTGTGGGCACCGATATGGGCAAGGCTGCAACGATGTGCATTGAGTAGGGGGTTGGACTAGATGGCCTGTATGGCCCCTTTCACCTCTGTGATTCTATGATGGCTGTGGCACCATGTCCCGTCCAGTAGAAGAGAGCAGTAGTGACATAGTGTA
>NW_015177505.1:0-883 GCF_001447785.1 Gekko japonicus
TGGTCTCTGGTGGGTCAATCTGGACAGGTATAGGTTTGGTTTTGTTCTCGCTGGAGGTCCTCGGTCTTGGTCAAGAGCAAGGCTCCCTGTAAGCTGTGGGGTATTGTGAGCAGAAACTCTGCTTTGTGAGCTCATGGCATTAAAGCTGTGAGCGAGAGATTTGGCTCCTGCATAAATGAGTTTGCTCTGGAGCCCCATCCTTCCTGAGCTGAGACAGAAATCTGTGAACCAGAGGCTAAAGAACTGTGAGCTGGCTTGCACAAACTCAGCTTAGAGGGAATGCTGCTCTGGAGCCCTCCTTCCTGAGCTAAGACAGAAATCTGTGAGCCGGAGACTAAAGAACTGTGAGCTGGTTCACACGAACACAGCTTAGAGGGATCACTGGTCACTGCCCACTTCTTCTGGGGAGAGGGAAATCAGCTTAGAGGGAAGAGCAGTGTTCCCTCTAAGCTGAGTGAGTGTGAGCTAGCTCACAGTTTTGAGCCTCCAGCTCACATGTTTTTGTCAGCTCAGGGAGGAGGGCTCCAGAGCAAACTAATCTATGCAGCAGTTGAATTCCTCGCTCACAATTTAATTCCAGCAGCTCACAAAGTAGAATTTTTGCTCACAAGACTCCAGAGCTTAGAGGGAGCATTGGTCAAGAGTGTTGGACTAGGCCCTGGAAATTAGCTGGGCGACCTTGGGCCAGTCATGCTTTCTCAGCCGAACGTGAAGATAAAATGGAGGAGAGCAAAAGGACGTCAGCTGCTTTGGAAAATATTGTAGCTTAGTTGTTGGGGAGAAAGGTGGGCTACAGCAGAATCATTGAGGTATGCATTTCCTTGCCACCCCCTCGGTGCCCGCTGACAGGTTTGGATGCAGTCTTCTATATATCCCTCGTCAA
>NW_015177506.1:0-267 GCF_001447785.1 Gekko japonicus
TAGGGACCAAAGCAGTTCACATCATTCTCTCCCCTAGCACAACAACCCTGTCAGGTAGGTTAGGCTGAAACTTTCTGAATGGTCTGAATTCACCCAATCAGCTTCACAGCAAGAACCTGGGTCTGGAAGAATCTGAAAGCTGGAGATCACTCAGAATTAAAACTGCTCAACAGATGGCAGAGATCAGCTCCCCTGGAGAAAACAGCTGCTTTGCAGGGTGGACTCTGTGTCATTATACCCTACTGAGGTTGCTTCTCCTCTTGCCTG
>NW_015177506.1:760-864 GCF_001447785.1 Gekko japonicus
TATATCAAAAGTGAGAGCTTACGGGAGGAGATTGTAGAAATATAGAGATACTCCGTGAACAAGAATATTGTGACTACAGATTGTCAGTACATACTTAATGGCAT
>NW_015177507.1:0-170 GCF_001447785.1 Gekko japonicus
CACACCAGTTCCATATGAGCAGGAAGTCACGTCAGCTTGTGGCTAAGGCCAGTTCCTCCCAGTTGTCCCCCTGCAGAACCTGATATGTAGAAGACCTTCTACTTACACTCGTGCCCCGACACCATAGTCAGCAACAACAAAGGTAACAAGAAAGAGCCGGGGGGGGGGGG
>NW_015177507.1:281-864 GCF_001447785.1 Gekko japonicus
TTATTATTATTATTATTATTATTATTAATAATAATAATAATAATAATACATTATTAATGTTTTAAATGTAAAATTGTTGCTTTCCTGTGGCTTCAAAATTTCCAGAAATTTTACATTTCTGTTCTCACAGTTTCTTTGGGAGTTTATTTATTATTTATTTGTTTGTTTAATTTGTATCCCGCCCTCCCTGCCAAGGCAGGCTCAAGGCAGCTTACAGAATATGTATAAATATATTAAAACAGCAAGATATGTGAAAATGAATGATATAAGTTAAAACCACAACATATACAGACTAGCAAACATAAATACTAATAAGTGATGGTGGCGTTCTCTCAGCATCTAGATGGGTCAACTCCCACCAGAGTCTGAGTTCTTGCCAGGCTGTTGGTTAGTAAGTTGGTGCTGATGTTGGGGACTTCCTGCATGCCAAACAAGTACTCTACCACTGAACCACGACCCCTCCATTTTTTAAAAAAGTTATCAGTAGAAGATTTTATGTGTATTTAGTCCTCCATGGGCATAATGCAGGCAGGGCTGGCAGCCATTCCTCCTCGAGGTACATACCGTAAAGTATTCCAGGCTT
>NW_015177508.1:0-664 GCF_001447785.1 Gekko japonicus
ACCACGACACCAAACTGGCTCTCTAGTGGTTGGAGTTCGCATAAGGAGCATCCAAAGCCATCATCCCTCCAAGCCTATAGGGAGCAGACCAGTGGAAGACCTGCTGGAGGGGCCCTGCTGGATCAGACCAGTGATCCCTCAAGTCCAGGACCCCGTTTCACACAACGGACAAGCAGTTGCCCTGGGAGGCCAGCAAACGGAGCACAGAGACCAAGGCCTCCCCACCCCCCGTGTTATATTACTATATTCATAACTACAGAGTTTATCTCCTGTCTTTCTGCCCTCTCGAGGTCCATCAGAATGGCTAACAAATCAAAACATACAAAGTTAAAGTCTCATTTCTAAAGTCGTTTAGAAACCGACCACCCCACAAGAAACATACATCTTTAAAACAATTAAGGTAAAAAGGTAAAGGTCCCCTTGCTCGAAAGCCAGTCGAATCCAACTCTAGGGCTGCGGTGCTCATCTCCGTTTCCAAGCTGAAGAGCCAGCGCTGTCCAAAGACGTTTCCGTGGTCATGTGGCCGGCATGACTAAACACCGAGGCGCACGGAACGCTTCCCTTCCCACCGAAGCGGTACCTATTTATCTACTTGCCATTTCTTGCTTTCGAACTGCTAGGTTGGCAGGAGCTGGAACTAGAGACGGGAGCTCGCTCCATCATG
>NW_015177508.1:678-864 GCF_001447785.1 Gekko japonicus
TGCTGAACTAATGTCCTTCTGCAGCCTCCAGTTCAGCGTCTTAACCACATGAGCCACCGCAGCTCCTAAATGAATTAAAAGCAATTAAAAGCAGAGCTAAAACACAAAGACATAAAAAGGGCAATTAAAATGTCGGTCAAGAAGGAGTGGGGGGCCCCTGTGGGTGAGGAAATACCTGGAGATTTG
>NW_015177509.1:0-374 GCF_001447785.1 Gekko japonicus
CAACGCTCAGAAAAAAGTTCTCTTTTTTTGGTAAAGAATAAAATGAACATAGCAATTGGAAAAAAAGAACGATTTGAGTAATCCCATTGAGAGGGAAATAATGCTTCTTCACCGACAGAAAGCAAGCCACAAGGTATCGATAGGAACTCTCAGTCTGGGGCAAGGGATGCGCTGTCTTCTTGGTGCTTGGGGGGGGGGCAAGAGTGGGAGGGCTTCTAGTGTCCTGGCCCCACTGCTGGACCTTCTGATGGCCCCTGGTAGTTTTGGCCACTGTGAGACAAGGAGTGTTGGACTGGATGGGCCACTGGCCTGGTCCAACACTGGCTTCTCTTCTGTTCTTATATGGAGCAGAGGTCCATCAGTGGCTATGAGCC
>NW_015177509.1:516-861 GCF_001447785.1 Gekko japonicus
GACACAGAGTGTTGGACTGGATGGGCCACTGGGTGATCCAACATTGGCTTCTCTTATGTTATGTCCTTATGTGTTTAAATACATAATTAGTTAGGGTTGGGTTTCTCCAATTGGGTAATTGATAGATCAGAAGATGTCCTGGGTGGAGAGACTGAGAAAAGTTTATGCCTCTTTGTCTCTAACATCCCGTTTTAGATTGCAGAGAGACAACATGTAGATTAGTGAAGTCAGAGAGGATGTCAATCCTTTGTGTTGTTTCTAGTCTTTCCCAGTGACCCTTCCCTCGTTAGCAGCCCCATAGCTAGGGAATTGTTTTGGAGGGGGCCTGGGGGGGCCCGCCAGCTA
>NW_015177510.1:0-825 GCF_001447785.1 Gekko japonicus
CAAAGCCCTGACAGGGTTGGGAATACTAAAAATGATGTTCCTAGGAGGACAATTGATTAAGATTTTGAAAGACTATTCGATCATAGGCTGTTAGAGGATTTCTTGCAGGAACAGGGAAGTGATGCGGATTTTGACCCATGAGCTAGATATGTGATCCGTCTTAGGTACAAAGGGACAGATCTGAGAAAACTGACAGAAGACCATCTTATTAATGATATTCTGCTTGATTTTCTACAAATTCCTAAACAGGATGTTCTGGCTGTTATTATGCCTCCTGGGTCATCCGAAACTGATGTTTGTATGGTTTCAGAGGGAGCATATCAACAGTTTTGGACACGTTTCCATCAGGCCACCTAGTTGGGGACAGGCCCTTTATCTGAATTTGATGTTATTCCACTCTTTAGACGTGATGCCCGAGTTTTAACCATCTTCTTTCGTACCACAAGTATTCCTGATCAGGATGTTGAGCTTTGGTTAGAGAATCGGTGTAAGGTTCTTATGCCTCCTACAAAGAAATTAAATGAATGTGGAATTTGGAGTGGGGAATACAAAGCTATAATCATGTTACAAAGAGATCACAATAACCGTATTAGACATCTCCCTAAATATTTCTTTTTAGGTTCTGACAGAGGGGTGATGTTGGATCCCAAGCATTAAAAACAACTCCACGTTGCAAAGCAAGTAAGGTTTATTTCAAAGCGTTGGTTTAACCAGAACAGGACATTGTTAGGAATAGCTACAGGTAACCAGGGAAGGCATAATAAAGACATTTGAACCAGGTACAGACCAATGAGACCAGTGTTAGATCCCCAAGCATCGAGAATA
>NW_015177511.1:0-858 GCF_001447785.1 Gekko japonicus
ACTGTATCATGTTTTCCATACAGTTGAGATGAAATTCCCTGGGATTGTGTGTTTTTCCCAAGAGTCCCCTCGAAGCCAGACTCTACAGATGGGAGAAAGGGTCTCACTCTGTTAAAATACAGAGTTAGTAACTGGGAGAAATAACTCTGTCCTGTTTGGAAAGCTACCTTTTATTTATTTAATTCATTCATTTGTGCCCTGCCTTTCTCCCCACTTGGGAGTATTTCCTTTTGTCCACCCTGAACCGTCATTTAGCTAAAATACAGTGGTGTACTCTGGCTGGGGTTGCCAACCTCCAGGCGAGGCCTGGAGATCTCTCGCTTCTACAACTGGTCTCCGGGCAATGGAGATCAGTTACCCCAGAGGAAATGGATGCTTTGGAGGGTGGACTCTTTGGTATTGTACCATGCTGAGGCCCCGCCCCTTCCCAAACCCCACCCTCTCCAGGGTCCACTCCCCCAAATCTCCAGGTATTTTTCAACTGAGACCTGGCAACCCTAACTCTGACCCAACCTGGGGGTCTTGCCTCATATAGCATTGAAGAAGAAGGAGAAGGAGAAGGAGGAGAAGGAGGAGAAGGAGAAGAAGGAGAAGGAGAAGAGGAGGAGGAGGAGATTGGATTTATACCCCGCCTTTCACTCAGAGTCTCAGAGCGGCTTACAAACTCCTTTCCCTTCCCCTCCCCACAACAGACACCCTCTGAGGTCAGTGGGGCTGAGAAAATGACCCAAGGTCACACCAGCAACTGCATGTGGAGGCGTGGGGAATCAAACCCGGTTCTCCCAGATCAGAGTCTGCACTCCTAACCACTACACCAAAGTTTATGTGGGCCCATCTTCCTGCCACGTATGTGTAAAA
>NW_015177512.1:0-244 GCF_001447785.1 Gekko japonicus
CCATCCAAGGACTAACCAGTGCTAATCCTGCTTCTGAGATCTAATGAAATCAGTCTAGCCTGGGCCGTGCAGGTTGGGTCATGATGAATGCTCCCTCTAAGCTGTGGAGTCCTGTGAGCAAAAATTCTACTTTGTGAGCTACTGGCATTAAAGCTGTGAGTGAGCAATTTGGCTACTGCATAAATTAGTTTGCTCTGGAGCCATCCTTCTTGAGCTAATACAAAAATGTGTGAGCCAGAGGTTA
>NW_015177512.1:537-857 GCF_001447785.1 Gekko japonicus
AGGTATAGTAAAGAGGGCAGAGCAACAGAATACTAGGAACCAGAATTAATATATACAAGAAGAGGGACCCGTGATATTCACGGGGGGGGAGTATTCCCCATGGCTCCCGTCCTGTGGAAGCAGGCGGACCTCAGGGCTGAGGAAGCGGCCACAGATAAGCTTCCCTCCAGCCCTGATGATGATGATGACGATACTCCCCAATGGAAGAAAGTTGCACACATGCCCTGGGGAGTCGGACTATTCCCCAAAAGGAGAGGCAGGCACACCTGAAATGGTGCTCTCTTCGCAACAGGAGAGGCACGCAAGAATGCAACAGGGGT
>NW_015177513.1:0-868 GCF_001447785.1 Gekko japonicus
CTTTTGCAGTTCCCAAGCATTTGGCTAGACCTCAGATGGTAGTAGAACACTGTCAACCCGCCAGATGTCTGACTGGGAGAATTCCTCATCATCAAGCGCCAAGTTTGCAAATGACTTATGGCGACCCCCCTTCAGGGATTTTCAAGGCAAGAGACCTTCAGAGGTGGTTTCCCATTGCCTGCCTGGGGGCAGTAGCCCTGGGCTTCCTGGGTGGTCTCCCATCCAAGTACTAACCAAGGCCGACCTTACTTAGCTTCTGAGATCTAGCAAGACCGGTCTAGCCAGGCAAGATAAGATGCACAAAGATCTCTCCCCCACCCCCAGCCCAAAAAAGATCCGAGGGTAACCCCGATTAGATGCCCGAAAGGAAAGCCGGTGAAAGAGTTCGCAGTTTTGCAAATGGCCACTAGAGGGCCACATAATCCTACCTAATTTCCAAAGTCTATCACTCTATCTGGAGCTGCGGTGGCTCAAGTGGTTAGCTGTGGAAGGTCGGTAGTTCAGCAGTTCGAGACCCGAGTGTGCCGCATGACGGAGTGAGCTCCCGCCTCTAGTTCCAGCTCCTGCCAACCTAGCAGTTCGAAAGCAAGAAATTGCAAGTAGATAAATAGGCACCACTTCGGTGGGAAGGTCACAGCGTTCCGTGCGCCTTGGTGTTTAGTCATGCCGGCCACATGACCACGGAGACGTCTTCGGACAGCGCTGGCTCTTCGGCTTGGAAACGAAGATGAGCACCGCAACTCTAGAGTCGGATTCGACTGGCTTTCGAGCAAGGGAACCTTTACCTTTACCTATCACTCTATCTGTAGGCAGCGCTCACACTTTGAGGTCACTTTCTCGGGCAGCAGAATAAAAGACCCGACCCACA
>NW_015177514.1:0-349 GCF_001447785.1 Gekko japonicus
TATATTGGTGGGCATTCTGACTGCTGTAGCCTTTCCAGTAGGGGAGAAAACATTGCCTACTCCTCCAAACCTTGAAGATTTTAAAGGCTAAGCAGCCTGGCGTGACGATCACTTCAAGTGCCCCCCGGCTTTTTAGATGTAGGGTGTCTCTTGTTTTGTGCATGTGTGCATGCATGTGCATGCATGGCCTTTACCATGTGTGTTGGCTAAGGCACCTCTGCATTCATGACTGACGTTTCAGTATTACTTCCAATACCAAGAATTTGTTGTTGTTGTTCAGTCGCACAGTCGAGTCCGACTCTTTGCGACCCCATGGACCAGATCACGCCAGGCCCTCCTGTCTTCCGCT
>NW_015177514.1:580-855 GCF_001447785.1 Gekko japonicus
CGCTGTCCTCTGAAGTTTGCTCAATTTCATGTTCGTTGCATCTATGACACTGTCTAACCATCTCATCCTTTGCCGTCCCCATCTTCTTTGACCTTCAATCTTTCCCAGCATCAGGAATAGGTTGCTGGAAATGGAACGGGCTCGTAAGCCAGGATACCTTCTCCCATGGTCTATTAGTGAGTACTGTCAAAAGGCACTCAGCACAGTGCACAGCAGTACAGTAGGTATAGATCCGATACATTCTAGTATGTCCCTGGCTGACCTCTTCCAGTAGT
>NW_015177515.1:0-852 GCF_001447785.1 Gekko japonicus
CTTACCTTTAAAGTTTAAATGTAAGACGGTGGGGTTTGTGCATGCGTAAAGATCGCCATTCTGTGAATGGCTGCCTATGCGCATGCGCAAACTGAGTTAAACAAAAAAACCCGCCGATGCCCGTTGCGTGTGGACAGGCATACAACGATGGGCTCCACAGACAGGAGGTAAGTGTGATCGCGTTTCAGACAGCCCAAACTGCACCGGTTCCAACCGGTACAGTTTATGCCAGCTGAAATGGCGCGTCTGAACACACCCTTAGAGTGATGTAGCGCCCCCAGTGTCCAGGCATGCTGAGTCGCTCACTTGAACACAGTCACCATGATTGGTACTTGGATGAGAGATCATTCAGGAACGCTCTGCAGAGGAAGGCAATGGCCAACCACCTCTGCTTCTCGCTTGCCTCGAAAACCCCTTGCTGTAAGTCAGCTGCGATTGGACAGCACTTGATACACGCACACACACACAAGAGGAAGTGCCGGAAAAACCTGTCAGCAGACTCTCTCCCATCACTGTGCTCTCTCGTTTCGCTTTTGGGGGTTTCTTTCTGCAGAGGTAATACTTCTAAGAAACCGACGGTTTTAAATCTGTCTGTTTGGAGGAAACAGCACAGAACGAGGGAGAAACGTGGAGCAAATGCCATTAGCCATTATTGGCAGTTTGATTATGTGACGGTTTAGTCAGAGTGTGTTTGGCTGATTGAGATGTTTTCCGCTGGGACGGTTCTCCCCACGCCTGCACTCGTATTCCACGGCTGCTTTCCCTCATTTCCGCCGATGTTTTTGCAGTCCCAGGGGTAGTAACGTAGTTTGTTGCTCTGCAACATCAGACTTCCCCGTTTCTGGGAATTCC
>NW_015177516.1:0-839 GCF_001447785.1 Gekko japonicus
TCTATTCCATCCATATCCCATTATGAAATTCAAGGCAGTAGATGTAGCATTCCCAAAAGCTCTGCCGTGCAGGCACTGACCTGCTTTAGCTCCAGCGAGATGGCTGCCTCAGGTGCCTTCAAACCAAATCCTGGAACCTTGAAGGACAACCTTAAAGCTTTGTATGTTACCCTTAAGCTTTGTATATACTACTGGTTGGGCATTTGCTACCTGTCAGTTTCCCAGATGGTCCTATATTCTTTTTAAAGCTCACAATATTCCCAATGTAGGCAAGCCCCGATCATCTCATTTTCCTTTGAACACCCCTCAGTAAATATTTACTTCATGCTTGAAAGCTACCATTTTGCATGAAACTTCGAGCTTTATTTTTTAAAAAATTGGTCATGACATAAGAACATAAGAACATAAGAGACGCCAATGTTGGATCAGGCCAAAGGCCCATCTAGTCCAACACTCTGTCACACAGTGGCCAAAAATACCAGGTACCATCAGGAGGTCCAGCAGTGGGGCCAGGACATTAGAAGCCCTCCCACTGTTGGCCCCTCCAAAAACCAAGCACCAACACTACACTTTGTGGAAAAGTAATGTCAGTATAAATGGCTAATTAAGTTCCAAACATCTAAGACTTTAGTTCTAGCAGAATGAAGGTGATTCAAGTATTTCCTGGAGAAAAGGTGTATAAATCCCTTTTCTTTGGTATCTTTTTGTCTCATGAATATATTTTAACTTTGTTGAATAAGTCGACATGTCAACCAAGGCCACTGTTGGTTTAATGTCATTTTAGTTATAAGGATAATAGACAACTGAGCCATCTGATTTTAATTTTCACAGCCAGAAAA
>NW_015177517.1:0-452 GCF_001447785.1 Gekko japonicus
CAAGGGAATCCCATGAAACTGATGGGCAGTAGGCCCAGGATGGATAAAAGGGAATACCTCTTTACACAGGCAGTGACTAAAATGTGGAGTCTGCTGTTAGAGGATGTTGTGATGGCCACAGGAACAAACAGCTTTAGAAAGGGGATTGGATAGATTCATGGAGGAGAGTTTATCAGTGGCTACTAGCCATGGTGACTGAAGGGAACATAAGCATATGGAGCAGAGGTCCATCAGTGGCTATTAGCCACAAGGTATAGCTAGGGGCTCTGGGGCAAGTGATGCTCTGTCTTCTTGGTGCTTGGGGGGGGGGTCAACAGTGGGAGGGCTTCTAATGTCCTGGCCCCACTGCTGGACCTCCTGATGGCACTGGTATTTCTGGCCACTGTGTGACACAGAGTGTTGGACTGGATGGGCCTTTGGCCTGATCCAACATTGGCGCCTCTTATTTTCTT
>NW_015177517.1:660-836 GCF_001447785.1 Gekko japonicus
TCGGCCTCTCTGCCCTGTTGTTGGCCCTCTAGAGGAACTGGCTGGCCCCTGTGTGAGACAGGAGGCTGGACTGGATGGACCTCTTGACTAATCCAGTAGGGCTCTTCTGAGGTTCTTATGACAGCCTACGTGAGGCTGCAAATGTAACTTTGGTCCTTGCCCATCTTAGCAGATCA
>NW_015177518.1:0-825 GCF_001447785.1 Gekko japonicus
AGGGGCAAATTCCACCTCTGGCGTGTGACGGCCGAGCAGCGTTGCCACTCAGCCATCACGCAATAGGTCACCCCAAACACACCATCAAATCTCATAGCACATCCATGGCCAAAACCTGCAGCACAAAAATCACGGATCCTCAGTTTTGTGGTGAATCCATTCTGCAAAAACATGATTCTAAAGCACTTGGGATTTTCATGTTTGGACATCCCAAACATACCATTAAATCCCATATCATGTCCATAGGCACTACTTGCTCCACAGAATTCATGGATCCACGGCTTCCTGGCACCATGCTGCACAAACATCATTCTGAAGCACGAATCCCCATGGATCCTCAAGGCTTTTGCGTTGGGTCACAATGAACACACCAACAAATCCCATCTCATGTCCATGGGCACAGGTTGCACCACAAAAGTCATGGATCCACGGCTTCGTGGCAACACCATAAAGCCACAACATGGTTCTGAAGCATGGATCCTCAGGGTTTCTGCATTGAGTCAC
Source organism: Gekko japonicus (assembly GCF_001447785.1). NCBI lineage: Eukaryota > Metazoa > Chordata > Lepidosauria > Squamata > Gekkonidae > Gekko > Gekko japonicus. The sequence continues at coordinate 505 of NW_015177518.1, forward strand.
CATGAACACACCATCAAATCACATATAATGAAGGGTACAGTTTGAACCACATAAATCATTGATCCACAGCTTCGTGGCAAATCCATGCAGCCAAAACATGGTTCTGAAGCAGGGATCCTCATGGATCCTTGAGTTTTTTATATTGAGTCACTCCAAACACATCATGTAATCACATAACATGTCACAGCTCTAACTGCAAAAATCATGGATCCACAGCTTCATGGCAACACCATTCTGCAAAAACATGGTTCCGGAGCATGGATCTTCATGGATGCTTCGGGGTTTTGTGTTAGGACACCCCAAACATACCATTAAATCCCA
>NW_015177519.1:0-824 GCF_001447785.1 Gekko japonicus
GGAACATGGGGAACAGATCAAAGGGAGACGTCTGGGGTTTTGTCATGAGAAAGTTGTCGAGTCTGACTTGGTGCTTTAAAGAACAGTATCAAGGAGTAACCGTCTGATTACCCGGAGCTAACACACAGCTCACTTCTTTTGATGATTGATCTATGCTACAGAGAGAAGTTCCTGTCATAAACTGCATCTCTGCGGAATGATCTGTTGTCACAGATCCACGGCAAGATAACTTCGTTAATCTGCGTTCCGGAATTGGCCGGAAGGGCCCCCTAGCCTGTCCAGGTCTTAGACTTTAAGTAGCTATCATTTGTTGTTGTTGTTGTGGGTCAGTTGGAGCCACCTGCTTCAACTCTCCAGAGGCATGGGTTAATAACCCTACAACGGGTTCAGCCACGCCTGGTTTACAAAGAAGACTTGAAATGATTTCGTGGGTTCAGTTTGGTGCAGTGGTTGAGTGCGCGGACTCTAATCTGGGAGAACCGGGTTTGGTTCCCCACTCCTCCACTTGCACCTGGCTGGATGACCTTGGGCAAGCCATAGTTCTGATAAGAGCTGTTCTTGAAAAAAGAGCAGTTTCTGTCAAGAGCTCTCTCAGCCCCACCTACCTCACAGGGTGTCTGTTGTGGGGAGGGGAAGGGAAAGGAGATCGTAAGCCGCTCTGAGACTCCCAAGTGAAGGGCGGGGTATAAATCCAATCTCTTCTTCTTCAGTCCAGAAGCATGACCTGGTAACTATGCCTTAGGATTTAACTGTGTAGCTAGAACCCAAAGGGTAACTTTTCTTGTTTTCTGCTCATCTGTCCTTTGAAAATATTCTGCACTCTT
>NW_015177520.1:0-832 GCF_001447785.1 Gekko japonicus
CCTGGCATCTCCAGTAAAAAGGACCAGGCGGTCGTGGTATGAAAGACCTCAGCCTAAGACCCGGGAATGGTGATGTCAAGTCTGTGTAGACAATACTGACTTTGATGGAAGAAGAAGAAGAAGAGAAGAGATCGGATTTATACCCCACCCTTCACGTGGAGTCTCAGAGCGGCTTACAAACTCCTTTCCTTTCCCCTCCCCACAACAGACACCCTGTGAGGTGGGTGGGGCTGAGAGACTCTGACACAAACGGCTCTTTTTCAAGGACAGCTGTGCCAGAGCTTGTGACTGACCCAAGGTCACATCAGCAGGTGCAAGTGGAGGAGTGGGGAATCAAACCCGGTTCTCCCAGATTAGAGTCCGCGCACTTAACCACTACACCAAACTGGACCAATGGTATCTTCCAGTATAAGGCAGCTTCAGGTCTGTGACTTTCAGAACTGAAGCAAAGCATTAAGTGCTAACATGGCACATTGAACGATGCAAAATTCCACAGTAGGATCCTAGTTTCAACAGGCGATACACACAGTAGTACAGACCACAGTACCGAATATTTTTTCTAAGGGACTCTGTGAATCATTTAGAGCAGTACAAGTCTATTGCCCTGCACAGAAAAGCCTTCTTGAATAGTTCAGTTCTGCATAGTTTGTGGAAAGCCAGGGGAGTGGGGACTTCCCGGACCTCCTCAGGCAATCTCTTCCACAAGGGAGAAGGCACATGTATGGGCAGTTACGGATTTTGCCCAGTTGCAGGTTGGCGCCTGCAGAAGACCCTGTTCCGATGAAGCTGTCATGGAGGAACATGGGGGAGAGCTAGTCTTGAAGAGACGAGG
>NW_015177521.1:0-828 GCF_001447785.1 Gekko japonicus
CATATAAATGGTTTCACAGACATAGTCCACAAAGGACTTCACGTAAAGACAAGGCTTCCGGATCAAACACTAATTTCAAAATCTTCTCCAGTTAGAAAAAGGAACTGCAGGGTGTTGAATCCTTTGCAGGACTGTACAAAATCCATAATGAAGACACCGATCTGCAACTCTTCCAAAAGATAAGAGTTGCAGATTGGTGCCTTAATGATTAACTTTGTACCATACTGCAAAGGCAGGTAAAGACCTAGGTTTCCTGTCTCATTGCCAGTGCTGATTTCTCCATGCCTATGACCCCTTTGGAGCTGCGGTGGCTCAAGTGGTTAAGACGCTGAACTGCAGGCTGTGGAAGGTCAGTAGTTCAGCAGTTTGAGACCCGGGTGCCGCAAGACGGAGTGAGCTCCTGTCTCTAGTTCCAGCTCCTAAAAAAAAAGTTCGAAAGCAAGACATTGCAAGTAGATAAATAGGTACTGCTTCGGTGGGAAGGTAACAATGTTCTGTGCGCCTTGGTGTTTAGTCATGACGACCACATGACCACGAAAACGTCTTCGGACAGCACTGGCTCTTCGGCTTGGAAACGGAGATGAGCACCGCAACCCTAGAGTCGGATTCGACTGGCTTTCGAACAAGGGAACCTTTACCTTTATGACCCCTTTGCATATAACACCTAATCCAATCATGCCTGCTATTGTCATTCACCTGCTATAGTCACTTGCCTGCTAATGTCATTCGGCATCTGAAATCACTCCACTTTCCAAGAAATAGGACCGATGGACTCCTGTTCTAGCTGCATCTGAAGAATTGAGTAGGGACTCACGAAAGCTCCTCCCC
>NW_015177522.1:0-413 GCF_001447785.1 Gekko japonicus
CAACAAAAATGGACCCTCCATGCCCTTACCATTGGCTAAAAGGTTTATATTACTGCACTGGAAAGATAAATGACCGTCTTCCATAATCCAATGGATCTGAATACCTTTGGTGTAGTGGTTAAGTGCGCGGACTCTAATCTGGGAGAACCGGGTTTGATTCCCCACTCCTCCACTTGCACCTGCTGATGTGACCTTGGACAAGCCATAGTTCTGCCACAGCTGTTCTTGAAAAAAGAGCAGTTTCTGTCAAGAGCTCTCTCAGCCCCACCTACCTCACAGGGTGTCTGTTGTGGGGAGGGGAAGGGAAAGGAGTTTGTAAGCCACTCTGAGACTCCTTCGGGTAGTAAAGGGCGGGGTATAAATCCAATCTCTTCTTCTTCTTCTTCTTCTTCTTCTTACAACCTTATTGACAT
>NW_015177522.1:557-822 GCF_001447785.1 Gekko japonicus
ACCTTAGAGACAGACCAACAAGATTTTTGGGGTATAAGCTTTTGCGAGTCCAAGCTCCCTTCCTCAGGTATCTCATCAAAGGAGCTCTGACTCTAGAAACTTATCCCAAAAAAACTTGTTGGTCTCTAAGGTGCTACTGAACTCAAATCTAGCTATGTTTGGGAGTTGCAATTAAAAAATAAAATTTAAACAGAAATAATTGAATGTGTACCTTTCTGCAGAAGGCAGTACATTACTTTCTGCTGTGAAGTGCTTTGTAATATTA
>NW_015177523.1:0-536 GCF_001447785.1 Gekko japonicus
TTTCTACAAAAAGAGCCCTGCCTATAGCACCTTCAAGACCAACAACATTTCCAGGGAGTAAGCTTTGAGCATCAAACCATATCTAGAAATGGGAGCTTTTGGATCCGGTAACACCTTAGAGACCAACAAGAGTTTGGGTTGGGGGGTGATAAGCAGGGCTGGTCTCAGCATACCCTGAGCTGGGCCAGCTGGTGGGGCTGGTGCTGACACTCCCACATCGCCAGAGGTTCACATTCATGCCCTTCCCCTGCCTGCCTGCTTGGGTGCGTTTTGTCACCCACAATCCCAGCTGCCTAGTACCACCTGGGAAAGGCATACGGGTGGTACATACGCGGGGCTGCCAACATCTAGGTGGCAACCCAAACACAACATCCATGACAAAAATAATGAAGAGTCAATAAAGATATGTGTGCAACATCATTTACTATAGTAATTCTGTAGAAGATTCTCTTCTATTATCGCTCACACGCAACGGATACTGCGAAATATAAACAAATCAATTTCACAAGAATTGCTTTATCTGAGCACTGCGCAAT
>NW_015177523.1:717-820 GCF_001447785.1 Gekko japonicus
GCTTTCCCCTTCGAGTAAAGAGCTAGATCTGAAGCGGTTGGCCATTTCAGACTGCACCGCTTTTTCCCAGGCCATTTTTCGCCCACACGGGCAATCTCCGGCT
>NW_015177524.1:0-800 GCF_001447785.1 Gekko japonicus
CCAATCTCTTCTTCTTCTTCTGAATTAGTACCAGAGATGTTTTTGCCTTGTGGTATTCTGCTTGTGGTGTGATCTGTCTTTTTTGTGGTGTGGTATGGTTGTGTTATTGGGTTTGTTTCTTTTGAAGGGGAAGTGTTGTGAGTGAGGACATATTTTACCTCAGAATACACCAGGTCACATATGCAACTGACAGTTCCAACTGTCTTGTGGGGGGGAGTTTGTGGTGTAGAATGGAGTGAAGTCCAATCAGCTTCCATGTGCAAATGACCTTGAAATCCTGGCCCAATCAGAGAAGAGTGGCCTAGGCTGCAGTGGGTGGGGAGAACTCAGGCAATGCAGCTAGTGGATAGGGACAGCTTCTGAGTGACACATCAGAGAGCCCACTGATTTTGGCGTGAATAGAACTTTGCCAGCCCAAATCGCTTTTATTAATATGGAGAGATATCTCTGCTGCCTGACATTATGTTTTATGACACACATGGCCCGGCCCAACAAAGTCCAATTTATGTCAAATTCAGCCTCATAACAAATGAGTTCAATACACCTGGCTTAAAATGTTACTTGTGTCCTTTTCTGCATAAGTTACAATAGTGAAAAATATGAACAGATATAAATTAAACCTTGGTGTTCATCTCATCTTTCCTTAGTGAATAGTAATGCATTTTCCCAGCACATTAAAAAAAAATGTTTTTGTACCCCATATGGTACATTTCATCAATGTGGTCACTGCATGGGAATCAGTTGCATCAGTGTCACATACTGTTGGCACTGTGCAACCATACTCTGAGAAAGTTTACAAT
>NW_015177525.1:0-386 GCF_001447785.1 Gekko japonicus
GTATACAATAACATATTAAAAACCAATAAACTTCAATTAAACCATAAAACACAGTTAACGATAGATCAGTCAGTCCTGGCATCCCAGAGTTTGTCTGTTTTTAATGGCAGAACAAAAAAGAATGTAAGTGTTCTTTTAAGAGACCTAGTGGGGATCAATCTAGTTGATCTCTTTCAATAGAGGAGTCCACACAGGGAGCCACCGCCAAAAAGCCCTTGTTTCAGTACTAATTAGTTTTACTTTGGATCTCAGTGGCATCGAAACAATTGGACAATCAGTAGGACAGGAATGTCAAACATAAGGCCTGGGGGCCGGATCTGGCCCATCCAGGGCTCTTATGCGGCCTGCGAGCAACTGATGCAAGGCAGGAAGTGCTGGGGAGGAGT
>NW_015177525.1:404-803 GCF_001447785.1 Gekko japonicus
TTTAAAAAAAAAAAGCACACCAGAACAACCTCATCTGCAGCACTGCACGGCTGCCTCTCCAGTCCACCTATGTGGGCTTTCCACTGCACTCCCCTCCCAGCCCATGGGGCCTTGCAGTGAGGATACACCAACTCGAAGCTTACCAGCGGCTGTCCTTTATACCGTTTCTATTGCTGGTGCCTGGCATTACATTTTATGGCACACATGACCTGGCCCAACAAAGTGAAATTTGTGTCAGATCCGGCCCTCGTAGCAAATGAGTTTGACACCTCTGCACTAGGACTTAACGGGAGGGAGCCACCTATGGGGCAAAGGTTGCTCTCTCAAAAACATCACTGGGCTGACTCTGCCAGTGTGCCTTACCAAGACATTAAGATTTGCACTACTTGCGTTTGGTTT
>NW_015177526.1:0-794 GCF_001447785.1 Gekko japonicus
GCAGTTCAGCATCTTAACCACTTGAACAAGATAAATACATATAAAAACAGTGAATAAATACTAAGACTTTTGGCCACATGAACACATTAAGCTGCCTTATACTGAATCAGGCCTTTAATTTGTCAGGGTCATAAGAACATAAGAACATCAGAGAAGCCAATGTTGGATCATGCAGTCCAACACTCTGAGTCACACAGTGGCCAAAAATATCAGGGGCCATCAGGAGGTCCAGCAGTGGGGCCAGGACACTAGAAGCCCTCCCACAGTTGCCCCCCCCAAGCACCAAGAATACAGAGCATCCCTTGCCCCAGACCGAGAGTTCCTATCTATACCTTGTGGCTAATAGCCCCTGATGGACCTCTGCTCCATATGTTTATCCAGTTCCCTCTTGAAGCTGTCCATGCTTGTATCCGCCGACACCTCCTGTGGCAGTGAATTCCATGTGTGAATCACTCTTTGGGTGAAGATGTACTTCCTTTTATCTGTTCTAACCCTACCGCTCAGCAATTTCATTGAGTATTGTCCACTCAGACTGGCAGCAGCTCTCCAGGGTCTCAGGCAGAGAAAGGCCTTTTGCATCCCCTACTGCCTGGTCCTTTTGACTGGAGATGCTGAGGACTGAACTGGGACCTTCTGCATGCCAAGCGGAGGCTCTTCCACTGAGCCACAGCCTCTCCCCACTGGGCCACTTCCCAAGTCCATAGGAACCTGAACCGTGATGGATAAGACCAAAGGAGGTCTGTTGAGTCCACCATCTTGTTTCCGGCAGCAGAAATTAGCAGTCAGTTAGGAGC
>NW_015177527.1:0-421 GCF_001447785.1 Gekko japonicus
TCCAGCTGTCCCGTGTGGCAGGGACCATTTATGTTTTATATTCAGTTATTAAAATACTGGACTCAAATTTGGGTTCATTTAACTTTTTATTTATTTAATTCAATATTGCATCCCGCCCTCCCTGCCGAGGCAGGCTCAGGATAGCTTACAGTAAAATTTTTAAAATACATTAAAACAGCAATGCATTAACATGACGCAGAATCATAAAACTATGTACATAATCTAACAAGTAACACGTGAAAATAAGTGTTGGCTGTTCGAGTACCACCTATGGCTGTTCGAGTACCACCGTGGTCGAGGTGAGCTCTCGACCCTAGTCCCAGCTCCCGCCCACCCAGCGGTTCGAAAGCAACTTACTTGCAAGTAGATAAATGGGTACCCCCCCTTAGTAGGATGGGGGGCACCCCTGCCTGCGGTGGTT
>NW_015177527.1:631-802 GCF_001447785.1 Gekko japonicus
GCCCCATGTAGAGGGCATTACAGTAATCCAATCTCGAGGTGACCATCGCATGGATCACTGTTGCCAGGTCATTGCATTCAAGGAAGGGAATCAGCTGCCTAATCAGCCAAAGATGGTAAAACCTGCCTTGGCAGTGGCTGCTTCATCAAGGAGGCATCCAGGAGCACTCCC
>NW_015177528.1:0-303 GCF_001447785.1 Gekko japonicus
TAGGGATGCCAGCCTCCAGGTGGGACTTACAGCTCCTCTCCAAACTACAGAGGTCACTTCCCCCTGGAGAAAAGGGATGTTTTGGAGGGTGGACTTTATGGCATCGTACCCCAATGAGCTGCGGTGGCTCAAGTGGTTAAGACGCTGAACTGCAGGCTGTGGAAGGTTGGTAGTTCAGCAGTTCGAGACCCGAGTGTGCCGCATGGACGGAGTGAGCTCCCGTCTCTGGTCCCAGCTCCTGCCAACCTAGCAGTTCGAAAGCAAGAAATTGCAAGTAGATAAATAGGTGCCACTTTGGTGGGA
>NW_015177528.1:531-800 GCF_001447785.1 Gekko japonicus
TCTCCCCCCCCCCAATCTCCTGCCGGTAGCCAGGAGGGACCTGGCAACCCTATTCCCAAACCAGGAACTGTCAATCATACTGCACCTGCTAGGTGGGGAGGCACAAGTGGAGCGTGTGAGCAGAGCACCGTTCAGGGTGGGTGCCCGTAGCGTACATACAACTATGATGTCTGAAAGGAGTTGGTAGCTGGCCAGGAAAACATGTTTGAGGACTGAACCAAGATGGCAGAGTTGTTCTACTCTCACTTTTGGTTGGATCAAGGATTCAC
>NW_015177529.1:0-412 GCF_001447785.1 Gekko japonicus
TATAAGCTTTTGAGAGTCAAAGCTTACTTTATCAGATAACAAATATGACTGGAGATCCCGGAGTCCTTATATTTCTGTCAGAAGATGGGAGGGATGTTATGAAGAAGATAGTCAGGATGCAAAGGTACAAAGCAAATTGTAATCCACTTGACTACAGCAGGGGAGAAATGCCTAGGGTGGGAATTTATATATTTTCCTCCGCTTCTCACAAACATTTAGGCAGCATATTAACATGAGAATTTGCAGATGACACGAAGTTGTTTTGGGTGGTGAGAACCAGGGAGGATTGTGAGGCACTCCAAAGGGATCTGTCGAGGATGGGTGAGTGGGCGTCAACATGGCGAATGGGGTTCAATGTGGCCAAGTGCAAGGTGATGCACATTAGAGCCAAAATTCCTAACTATAAATACAC
>NW_015177529.1:693-799 GCF_001447785.1 Gekko japonicus
TGATAAAAGGGTTGGAACACTTTCCCTATGAAGAAAAGTTAAAACGCTTGGGGCTCTTTAGCTTGGAGAAAGTATGGCCGAGGGGTGACATGATTGAAGTTTATAA
>NW_015177530.1:0-413 GCF_001447785.1 Gekko japonicus
TGGGTCAAGGAAATATAAACTGAGATGTGATTACGTAAAATTCACTTATAATGAATAATAATAGAGACTACTCCATAATTATGTTAACACCCGTAATGACTGATGTGCCCAGTTTCACTAAAATAGCAAACATTCCTAGTAGGGTTGCCAGATCATACCTAGCTTTTAGCTGGCGGGCTCCCGAAAGTGTGCATGCCACAATGACATCACTTGGAAGTGACATCATCATGCTGGGCACATCATGTATTGATGCTCTAGCATTTTAAACTGCCTTCCCTTGGCTTGCCTGGGCGCCCCAGGAGCAGCCCTCCCCCCCCAGCCCTCCCACCTCAGAGTCGCGGGGGGGGTCGCTCTCCAGGCCTTCACTCTGTAGCCACGCATGCAGACGTTTTGGCTGTAGTGGGCGTGGCAAC
>NW_015177530.1:696-798 GCF_001447785.1 Gekko japonicus
GTACATTGAAATGTAAATTACCAGTCCATACATATAGGTAGAGGGTGAACAACAATTAGCATGCAACATAATGAAGCTGTTTAACAGATCCAAGGACCAAAC
>NW_015177531.1:0-796 GCF_001447785.1 Gekko japonicus
TTGTTAGCTCCTGAGCTGAAGTCTCTGGGGAGGTGTGTGTCTCTATTGTACTGTCTTCATCCTTTGTAATGATCCAGGGCAGGCAGAGTCTTGCTAAGCTAACTTCTCTTAGCCAGTCTGGTGTAGTGGTTAGGAGTGTGGACTCTAATCTGGGAGAACCGGGCTTGGTTCCCCACTCCTCCACATGCAGCTAAAAGAGGGAATGAAGTTATGTCTATATAATTCTGTTTGGTTAGATAAATATTGAAATATTTCAGGTTCCAAGGGAAGGCAAAAATAAAAACAAAACAGGAAGGTAAATGTGAGATTATAATTTTCTAAATGTGGGATACTGGTGTTAGGAGCAATTATTAAGAGATATAAAAAATATAAAGCAGGATAGAAATGAGTGAAAACAGAGCTTTACCATGACAGCACAACACAAGATGCTGAAGGATTCAGCTGCTGGAACAAAAGTTTTTGGTAAAGTTGTAGTCGTGTTTAGGATGAAAAAAATATTATTTAGGCTAAAGTAAGCTTTTGTCGAGTTATAGCTGGGTAAAGATTATCTAGGAGGTGATCTAGATAACATGAGTTAATGGGATGAATGTGTGGAAACTGTTCAACAATACGTTATGAATAAGAAGATCCTATATGGAGTTGGGAATGACATACTCTAAGTATTAAGGAAATATGTACAAACTTATGGATAGATAAGACTTATGAAAATTTGTTGGGCAATTTGTGGTATGTTGATTGGTTCTGTTGCTTTAAGTAATCAATTTTTGTTTGTTTGTTTGTTTGTTTGAAAACTAAT
>NW_015177532.1:0-407 GCF_001447785.1 Gekko japonicus
CAGTCCTCCATCTTAGCCCGACCGGAAGCTCCCCTTGAATTTCTCAGTTTTTAAAAAGCTTGCTGTGCAGAGTAGAGGAAACAAATGGGGAATGGGGAGAAAGAAATCGCTGCTGTGTATATTAATCTTGCATCATGCTTTCATGAACTGGGGACTTTGTGGGTTCCTGTTCAATGCTAAAAAAAGCAGATACCAGTTTGGTGTAGTGGTTAAGTGTGCGGACTCTAATCTGCGAGAACCGGGTTTGATTCCCCACGCTTCCACTTGCACCTGCTGGATGACCTTGGGCAAGCTATAGTTCTGGCACAGCTGTTCTTGAAAAAGAGCAGTTTCTGTCAGAGCTCTCTCAGCCCCACCTACCTCACAGGCAGTGTTCCCTCTAAGCTGAGTTAGTGTGAGCTAGCTCA
>NW_015177532.1:533-796 GCF_001447785.1 Gekko japonicus
GAATTTTTGCTCACAAGACTCCACAGCTTAGAGGGAGCACTGCTCACAGGGTGTCTGTTGTTGGGAGGGGAAGGGACACCTTTGGGTAGTGAAGGGTGGGGTATAAATCCAATCTCCTCCTCCTCCTCCTTCATTCAAGGCCATTCAAATTCCATTTTACCGTGTTAACACTATTCTCACATGCACGGGAAAGGTGCCACAGTACACCCATCAGTAGTTTGGGTTACCAGGCTGCAATAAGGTTACTAAGTGGCCTGTCTCTT
>NW_015177533.1:0-332 GCF_001447785.1 Gekko japonicus
CCCCAGATCATGGGGATCACAGTTTGGTGAAGATGGGGAAGCCTTCACCAGGATGGCCCAGGCTAGTCCGTTCATATCGGATCCTGGAAGCTAAGCAGGGTCAGCCCTGGTTAGTATTTGGATGGGAGACCAACAAGGAAGTCCAGGGTTGCTATGCAGAGGCTGGGGATGGCAAAACCACCTCTGACCATCTCATAAGAACATAAGAGACGCCAATGTTGGATCAGGCCAAAGGCCCATCTAGTCCAACACTCTGTCACACAGTGTCCAAAAATACCAGATGCCATCAGGAGGTCCAGCAGTGGGGCCAGGACACTCGAAGCCCTCCAACT
>NW_015177533.1:425-795 GCF_001447785.1 Gekko japonicus
ACCTCTGCTCCATATGCCTATCTAATTCCCTTTTGAAGCCGTCCATGCTTGTAGCCACCACCACCTCCTGTGGCAGTGAATTCCATGTGTGAATCACTCTTTGGGTGAAGAAGTACTTCCTTTTATCTGTTCTAACCCGACCACTCAGCAATTTCATTGATTGGCCCAGGCTAGCCTGATCTCATCAGATCTCAGAAGCTAAGCAGGGTTGGCCCTGGTTAGTACTTGAATGGGAGAGGCTACCAATGAAGTCCAGTGTTGCTACGCAGGGGCAGGGGATGGCAAAACCACCTCTGTTTGTCGCTTGCCTTGGAAAACCCTTCGGGATCTCCATAAGTCGACTCAGCACGTTCCACCAAAGATGTTGAGA
>NW_015177534.1:0-778 GCF_001447785.1 Gekko japonicus
ATAAACTGAACAAAAAAGGAAAGAGCCTAACCTTGATGCAAATTCTGTGACCTTGTAATATGGAAAATACTTCACAACTATTCTGTGTACCAGCACAGATGCGTACCACCCAGGGCTCTTTTTTTAGAAAAAGCCCAGCAGGAACTGATTAGCATAATAGGCCACACCCAGCAGCAGAAACTCATTAGCATATTAGGCCACACCCCTGACAGCACAGCTTATTAGCACATTAGGCCACATCCCCATGTTACCAGAGGTGTGGTCATCCAGCCACACCCACCTTTTGCTTGTTATTCTGTTTACCTTGTTTGTTGTCAAAACCCAGGGCCTTTTTTTGTAGCAGGAACTCCTTTGCATGTTAGGCCACACACCCCTAATGTAGCCAATCCTAATGAGTTTCTGCTGTTGGGTGTGGCCTATTATGCTAATGAGTTCCTGCTGGGCGTGGCCAACTTGGGAGCCAGCCGGAACTCCGTTCCTGTGTGTTCCTGCCCAAAAATAGCCCAGATACCAACTATATTTTAGGCATATGGTCTCACCATGGCTGGGAGCAGACATGAAGTTTCCCCTTCTGTATTTCCTCCTCTCTTCCATGTGAATTTCTACTTTCCACCCCTCTTCTGCATTAACTATGATCCAGTGTTACATCTGCCTCAATGTAAATGCAGCTAGCTTTAATCCAAAATTTAGAATTAGGATTTGTAATTAGTTTGCAAACCCTGGTTTGAAGCTCACTGTGAAAGCAGATTTTTGTATCAAGTATGTAGAAGAATGCAGA
>NW_015177535.1:0-313 GCF_001447785.1 Gekko japonicus
CCCCGCATCCCCCCCGAAATGACCTCTGGGTCCAGTAATCTGTTCACAAAGTGGCCAAACAGTTGCCTTTAGGAAGCCCTCGAAATGGAAGACTGCCACGGCAAAGGGAGGCCAGCCGCCGGGTTCGACCAACGCTCCCTCTAAGCTGTGGCATCCTGTGAGCAAAGATTCCACTTTGAAAGTGACTGGCCTTAGAGTTGCGAGCGAGCGATTTGGCCCCTGCATAAATTAGTTTGCTCTGGAGCCCTCCTTCCTGAGCGAAGACGAAAATGTGTGAGACGGAGGCTAAACCCTCCCCCTGTGAGCTAGCTCA
>NW_015177535.1:449-785 GCF_001447785.1 Gekko japonicus
GAGGGCCGGAAGCGGGGCGGCCGGAAGCAGGGGGCGGGGCTTCGTCATGTGCCCCGCCCCCCGTACCTCACCCGGGGGAACTGCGATCCCCCGCGATCCCCCCGAAATGACCTCTGGGTTCCCCCACTCTTCCACATGCAGCCAGCTGGGTGACCTTGGGTCAGTCACAGTTCTCTCAGAGCTCTCTCAGCCCTATCTACCTCACAGGGTGTTGGGGAGAGGAAATGAAGGTGTTTGTAAGCCGCTCTGAGACTCTGAGTGAAGGGCAGGGTATAAATCCAATCTCCTCCTCCTCCTTTCCAGGTCAGGGCTTTGTACCCTGGAAATCTTGTTGGT
>NW_015177536.1:0-432 GCF_001447785.1 Gekko japonicus
CCATGGAGACCCTGTACTTTGCATGTTTAGGGATATATTTCAGGGCATGCACTCATACGAGGTGCTGGCCAGGGCAAAATCTCTGTTTGTATAACTGGAGCATGTGCAGTATTCCACTATGGCTTGTATTGCAGGGGACTTTGGGTAGCAGGCAGGCAAGCTATCTGCAACTCATCCGCTGTTACTGATATGCTTACTGATGGCTGGTAACTCAGATGGCTTTCTCTGGGGGAAAAAAGGGGGGTTGCCTATTGATAAATGGAGCCTCCATGTACAGCGGCAGTCCATCTCTGAATACCAGGGGTCATTTCGTAGAAAAAGAGGTGCAGGAGCTCATTAGCATAACTCATTAGCATAACTTATTTGCATATGCCACACCCCCTGACATCACCGGAAGTGTGTCAGAAGGCAACACCCACCGCTCCACTGGAC
>NW_015177536.1:560-781 GCF_001447785.1 Gekko japonicus
GGCGGTGGGTCTGGCGCTTCCCTGGCTGCTTCTTGCTCTGACTGAGGGCTGCTGGGAGCAGGGGGTGGGGCTTGTTCCATGTGCCCGCCCCCTAGGCTCTTTACTGCCGGAGCGCCGCTCCTGTGCGCTCCTGCAGGAAATGACCCCTGCTGAATACCAAAGCCTGGCGCTAAACAAGGGCTAGAAACTTACATCAGTTTTTGCTTGTGAGTCGTCCCCCC
>NW_015177537.1:0-770 GCF_001447785.1 Gekko japonicus
CATGCGCATAGGCGTCACAGCGCATCCTTATTGAAGGAGGCGCATGGTGTTGTTTTTTAAAAAAAACTTTTTGCGCATAGACATGACAGCACGTCCTTGTTGATCCGTGCATGTGTAGAGATTTTTTAAAATGGCGCCCGCTTGGGATGGTCTGACATCAGCCCACCCCGACGGGAGGATTGTGCGCTGGTGGAATGATCAGATGGGTGAAAGTCCGCAGTTGTCCTGCAGGTAACCGAAAACCCCAGATTTAAAGTCCTATCTTTTAAGTACGGCTCCGAAGCACGGCAAAATGGGATGCCCACGGAAGAGGGACATTTCCCAGATGTTTGTGTCTGGACATTACCTTTAGATCCATGCGGCAATCGTGCCTCACACGGATCTAAAGAGCCATCTGATCGGACTCTAGGTCTAGTGAATCCTGTGGCTGTGAGAACTCCTTTCCTAGTGTGAACTCATTATATTCGAAAATTCATAGAAACGTACACTTCACTTATCAGTCCTATCAACTTGCAGTGCTGTCAGATTCTCAATAAAAAGTCTTGAAGCGATGTTCAAGAAGTCCAAAGTATTAACTTGTTTGAAACAACTATGATTCTTTATTATGTATATAATGCCAAATTTATGGTACAAGAATCCTTGGGCTACAAAATTCTTCTCTGAATCTTTATGTCAAATATCCCCATGATGTTTCCCCAGATATTTCCCCCATATTCATCCACTATTTGACATGCAATTTCTGTGTCTGGAATGTTCATGTGGATACGTTA
>NW_015177538.1:0-281 GCF_001447785.1 Gekko japonicus
TGACATAAATGTCTCTTTGTCAGGCTGGGGGCATGTATGCCATAAAACGTAACGCCAGGTACTGGAGATAGAAACTGTATCAAGGACAGCAGCTGGTAAGCTCCAAGTTGGTGTGTCCTCACTGCAAGGCCCCCTGGGGTGGGAGGGGGTGTGCAGAGGAAAACCCACAGAGGCAGACTGGAGAGGCAGCAGTGCGGTGCTGGGCAGATGCTCCCACGCTGCTTGACTGCTGCAGGCGAGGTTGTTCTGCCGTGCTGAAGCCATGATGGAGTTGGCTCCGC
>NW_015177538.1:343-780 GCF_001447785.1 Gekko japonicus
GGCCGCATCCAGCCCCCAGGGCCTTATGTTTGACACCCCTTGCATTAGTGTGTACCATAGCAGGATTTACGATATTCCAGAATAAGTTTTTTGTGAGTCAGAGCTGTAAGAGAGCTGAGACTGGAAAAAGCTTACACTGGAACAGATTCTGCTGCTGGATCCCTGCTTTATTTTACTTATTTGATTGACGTAATTAGTTTCGCGAAAGAGACCTTTAGAGGTGCCTAAATGATTACACAGTTTCCAGAGAAGGACACATTCCAAGTTGGACTGAGGGAGAACAGAGCCTCAGCCTCCCTCCTCCCCCCTCCCCTCGCCTATATTTTAAGCACTGAGAGAACCGTTGACCTGTCGGAAAGGACTGTCCCGCCTGAGCCATGCCACAGGAGGTTTTTTAGAACTGTGCTACTGTAACATTTGCCTTGACCTGGACAGCC
>NW_015177539.1:0-520 GCF_001447785.1 Gekko japonicus
ATATTAATTCCCAATAGGTATCAGAAAGACGGACGGACTTCTCTGGAGTTTTGGCATTTGTTTGGTGAAGAACGTCTTCCAAACATCAAGATCATGTGATCGTGTTGCTTCTTATTCCATAATGTGCGAATCCAATACAAAGCTACTAATATCCTATATGTTGAACATGTTCTGACAGAACAAATCCTTCCAGCGAGGCTGCTGGTACACTGTGTGTGCCCCTTAATGAAAGGATTTGTTCTGTCAGAGCCTGTTCAACATATAGGATATTAGTAGCTTTGTATTGGATGTGTGTCAGCAAGCTGCCATGGTGTTGTATGTTGTATTCTGCATGATGTACTCTTCTTGGTTCACCCCCCCCCCTTAGGTGGCCTCTCCTGTAGATGTTTACTTTCTGTACTAGCACCCTGCGGAACTGCTCAAGGTTGAACAGCTGGAGGTGGGAAGTAGTTATGGCTTGCTGTTTTGTTTTGTATTCCGAGGCCTGAGAACTGTAGTATGAACCGTTGTGTTCCCAGGG
>NW_015177539.1:621-779 GCF_001447785.1 Gekko japonicus
CATTACTAACAATGATTTTGTTCGTGATCTAATCATCTCTTCTAATAAATTCTATTTTGTTCATCAAACGTGGATTTACTTTGAATGAATGGGGAATCGGACATTTTGTTAGTATGGACTAAGAAAACATATTACTGATGTTTTAATTGTAACCTATG
>NW_015177540.1:0-430 GCF_001447785.1 Gekko japonicus
TCCCGCTGCCATGGCAGCATAGCTGACAGTCTCCTACTCCTCGTCGACACCAGTATGATCGCCTTTGTCATTTTGAACGTGATGACCATCCACGCACTTTAGACCGCGCCAGACGATCTCGGTCTGTGACTTCAACCTGTTCTGTGGCCCCTGACCAGCCTCCTGACCTCTTGAGGCCTAGGGATGCCCCTAAGTGTTCTCTCTCAGAACTTGGGCTTCATCCCCCTGTTGATGACTCAATACCGGTTGATCTCACTCAACAGCGGAGATCCTCCTCTCCCATGTCGATTTCCGACAACTTGGATTCAGCAGATCTCGAACTCGATGTTTCGCACATCGAAGATGACCTTCGGCCCTCGGGGTCTATTTCACCTACTGAAGGCCCGAAAGCGTATCTGGAACTTGTAACCAGATTGGCATCTGCCCTTCA
>NW_015177540.1:527-778 GCF_001447785.1 Gekko japonicus
TATTGCCAGTCCACCTCTCCACCCTCAAGGAGACATGGGTTCATCCCGCTTCCATTCCCCCAGTCGCCAAACGATACGAAGCTCTCTATAAGGTCCAAGAGAGCTCAAGGAAGTTTCTCTTCAGCCAGCCTCCGCCAAATTCCATGACTGTCCAATCTTCTTCGAAATCGAAGCAATCTGCTTGCCACTCTGCACCTCCAGATCGCGAGGGCCACAAGATCAATGTTATCGCGAGGAAGCTGTATCCCTTC
>NW_015177541.1:0-766 GCF_001447785.1 Gekko japonicus
TTCCTGTGGCCATCACTACAGCCTCTGGCTACAGATCCCACATTTTAATCACTCTGTAAAGCAGTCTTTCCCTTTTGTCTGCCAGGGCTCTTTTTGTAGCAGGTACTCATTTGCATATTAAGCGACACACCCCTAATGTAGCCAATCCTCCAAGAGCTTACAGTAGCTCCTGTAAGAATAGCTCTGTAAGCTCTTGGAGGATTGGCTACATTAGGGGGTGTGTGGCCTAATATGCAAAGGAGTTCCTGCTACAAAAAGAGCCCGGGTGCCCATCAGCTTCTTTGGATGCCCTCGAGTTCCAGGTTTTTGGGAGAGGGAGAAATGGTTCTCTTTGTCCGCTCTCTCCAACCCAGGGCGTAATTTCAGAAACCTAATTCTGTTTTAGCCTGACGTGAAGGAGCACCGAAGATGTGAGAGGCAGAAGCCGCTGTGCCTCCGGCGAGGTTTTCCCATCAAGCTGACACCTACAGAGGCTTTTGAGGAAGACCCGGCCGAAAGCGAATCGGAGCCGCTAACATATCTTAGGGACTAGTGTTTCTCTCTATTTATTTGTTTATTTATTTAAAAGAGTTTTATATTTGTGGAGTCTGTACTCATTATAATGGCTTAATTTTCACATAGAATCGTTCTGTTATGCACCTAGATCAGTTTTTAACATTTTTGCAAGTTGTCGCTTATGTTTTAAATATTATGTTGCACATTTTTTTGCAAGACAGTCCTCCATCCTTTTATAGAACCTTGACCAGTTCTTCTCAAAAATTTCTTC
>NW_015177542.1:0-765 GCF_001447785.1 Gekko japonicus
ATCTCTTATGTTCTTATGTTCTCACTAGAAGGAATGCTCTGGCAAGTGTTTGGAGACTGGCATGTGTGGTGAGCTGTTCTGAAAAGAGGCTGTGGATGGAGGAAGGAGGACTGTCCCCTCAGCCATCCCTTGATGTGGCTGTCTGAGGAATGACCCTGACGGAGCCGCTCCAGGGGGAGAAGAGGGTGCACAACCCGTTCCTCCTCTACCCCTCCCCTTCTCTCATCTCCCTCAGCTGTCCCACCCCCCTCGCCCTGGTTCCAGGCCTTCCTTTGCAACAGAAGCCCAGGTCTGGAAAAAATGACGGGGAGGGTCATTGGATGGGGGAAGTGTTCCTTGCTTCTCCAGCGGCAATCATACCCATCCGGCCTCGATTTGCCAAGTCAAAGCAGCCATGGGCTCTGAAAATAGATTGCAGGAGAGGGAAAGGGTTTTTATACCCCACTTTTCCCTACCCGAATGTTGTGTCCGCTGACCACCACCAGAGGCCAGCGCACAATCCTGAGCTTGAGTCCGGTTTAACAATGGGGACTAGGATTCTAGTCCCTCCACTGGGGGAACCAATGGGACCGTGGCGGAAATTCAACCCCGCCAATGGGACCCAGGGGCGTGTCCCCTGGTTGTGTATATAGTTGGCCTGCCGGCCGTTATTGTTTGTTGTGTACCAGTAAAGTATGCTGATCACTACATCAGTCTCCATGTTTACTTCATGCGTCTAATCCACTACACTTCACCAAAGGAGTCTCGATGCAGCTTACAATCTCC
>NW_015177543.1:0-776 GCF_001447785.1 Gekko japonicus
GGGATACAAGTATCTTAAATATATGAATAGCCTTTATATTAAACCATGCGTGCCATTCACAGTGGGTGAAAAGCTTATTGACACTTTCTGTTTATAGACCCATGTGGTTATTCCTCAGGGGTATCTAAATCTCTTTCTAGCTCACTGGTACAAAACACTGGCCATTTATTAAGAATGAAATGGGCCTGTGCAATAAGCATGAATGCCAAAAATCTGATTTTAAAAAAGTATGTGTGTGTGTGTGAGAGAGAGACTGTATAACTAGTATTAGGTAAAGGTAAAGGTTTCCCTTGCTCGAAAGTCAGTCGAGTCCGACTCTAGGGTTGCGGTGCTCATCTCCGTTTCCAAGCCGAAGAGCCAGCGCTGTCTGAAGATGTTTCCATGGTCATGTGGCCGGCATGACTAAGCACCAAGGCGCACGGAACGCTGTTACCTTCCCACCGAAGCGGTACCTATTTATCTACTTGCAATGTCTTGCTTTCTAACTGCTAGGTTGGCAACTAGTAACTAGTATTACCATAGCTCTATTTCTTATAAGGTATAAATCAGTTACCACATTAAATGCTCTTTAAAAAGCAGTTTCTTGGGTTATAGCTTAATCTTCATTATACCGGAATTTGGGCCCCCTACTCAAACTCTATAGTGGTGTTCCTGTTTTCCGATCTTCCTCCATTCCACACATCCAAACCATTTTTAAAGCCTCTCTGCCCTGATTTCTGTGCACTTAAAATTAGCTGATATTAGAATGCAGAAGAATCTTCAATGGTTTCAAGATG
>NW_015177544.1:0-772 GCF_001447785.1 Gekko japonicus
CATTTAACCACTGACAAAAGAGAGACCACCGGTTGTTGCTGAGATATATGGGTCATTCAGGTTAGCGAGTGGGTAGAAATTGCAGGCTCAGAGCCAGAAGAAGTGGGGGGGGATGTAAGGCTGGGTGGTCAAAGAGCAAGGGACAGGGTCTCATCAACTAGCCAGAAAGGGCTGTGGTTCACTGACAGAACATCTGTCTGGCATGCAGAAGGTCCCAGGTTCAATCCCTGGCATCTCCAGTTAAAAGGACCAGGTAGGAGGTGATGAAAGAGACCTCAACCTGAGACCCTGGAGAGTTGCTGCCCATCTCAGTAGACAATAATGACTTTGATGGACCGAGAGTCTGATTCAGTTTAAGGCAGCTTCATGTGTTCATGTGTACATGTGATGAATCAAAAAGTCTCTGAAAGTCTGTGTTTAACAGAAGAAGAAGAAGAAGAAGAAGAAGTGGAGGAGGAGGAGATTAAATTTATACTCCGCCCTTCACTACCCGGAGGAGTCTCAGAGTGGTTTACAACCCCTTTCCCTTCCCCTCCCCACAACAGACACCCTGTGAAGTAGGTGGGGCTGAGAGAGTTCTCTTGAGAACTGCCCTTGAGAGAACAGCTCTGAAATAACTTATGACTGACCCAAGGTCACGCCAGCAGCTGCATGTGGAGGAGTGGGGAATCAAACCCAGTTCTCCCAGATTAGAGTCCATGCACTTAACCACTACACCAAACCGGGTCTCTTCAGAAGAGGGATATTTATTTATTTATTTATTTTTAAGATT
>NW_015177545.1:0-670 GCF_001447785.1 Gekko japonicus
AAGCCCAATAACAAAGAACGAGGGGGTCTACTTCTTCTACCTCCGAAACCTCATCTTGGTTCACATCTCGAGCCTGTGGCGGGCTCTGCCTTTGAATTCCAGGAGAGGTGACCAGACCAGCCCTTTCTGAGCGGAACATTGCTGGGAAGCGCAAGAGGGTGCAAGCGGGAGTCCTTCTACACCAACTCGGTGAGGGGTCTGGCTTGGCGCTATCACTGGACCAAGGAGGGGTCAGCGGAAAGCAAATCCCCATTCGTGGCACCCCGAAACTGCAGAACGCGCCCCTGGCTTTCCGGAACGCAGTGAGGATACTTCCAATCCATTTAATTTTTTGGAGGGAGGAATTGTTTTTGTGTGTGTGCGTTTCGTTTTCTGTTTCTCAAGCCGCCGCTAATTTCTCCGAGACTCCAGGGAAGCGCCGGAGCTATTTTTATCCGAGTTGCTTCAGTGATTTCGAGAAACAGGAACTGCGTCTTGTGAACGAGGCTTTCCCAAGCTGAGAATATTGCAGGGAGAGGGGAGTGCGTAGCTTTCTGCTGAACTGAAGAGAGAATTGCAGGATGAGGTCTGCAGATTCAGGGTGCTGTCGCGACCACCTCCCTGGGCAGTGACTTCGTAACACTGAGTGCGCAGATGATGCATCTTCTATGGCCCTGCTGCCAGGGGATAT
>NW_015177546.1:0-404 GCF_001447785.1 Gekko japonicus
TGGCCACCCTTGTAATAGTACACACAGGGGCAGGTCAGAGGATATCGGAAGGCAGAGCCATGTGGAAGTGTGCAGTTGCCATGCCTAGGACTGCCTGACAAGAGAAATAGCATTCTTGGCCCTGGGCAGCCATCAGGTGCCTACTGATTGCAGTAGAAGCCCTATGGATCATCCTTCAGCAAACCCCTGCAGGAGCCACCTCTGGCCACAGGAGCTGTCCCAGCTAAGGCAAATGCATAAGAACATAAGAGACGCCAATGTTGGATCAGGCCAAAGGCCCATCCAGTCCAACACTCTGTGTCACACAGTGTCCAGAAATACCAGGTGCCATCAGGAGGTCCACCAGTGGGGCCAGGACATTAGAAGCCCTCCCACTGTTGCCCCCCACCCAAGCACCAAGAAGA
>NW_015177546.1:542-767 GCF_001447785.1 Gekko japonicus
CAGGAATGCACTGTTTCCTGGAAGGGGCATCAAAATGTACAACTGCAATAAAAAAGGCCAAGGCTATGCTGGGGATTATCAGAACCAGAGAGGATTGTGAGGCACTGCAAAGGGATCTGCCGAGGATGGGCAAGTGGGCGTCAACGTGGCAAATGGGGTTCAACGTGACCATGTGCAAATTGATGCACACTGGGGCTAGAAATCCTAACTATAAATACACATTGA
>NW_015177547.1:0-352 GCF_001447785.1 Gekko japonicus
AATAATGGGTCAAAATGTTCAATTCTGAACTCAAAATTCAATTCAAAACGCGAAGCTTCTCTGCATTTGGGACAAAAAAAGTCTTGTGGGAGGGGCCGTGGTTCAGTGGGCGAGCATCTGCTTGGCACGCAGAAGGTCCCAGGTTCCACCCCAAGCATTTCCAATTGAAAGGACCTGGCAGGAGGGGATGGGGCAACCTCTGCATAAAACCCCGGAGAGCCAGACTGCCAGCCTGAGCAGACAAGACTGACCTGGGTGGACCAATAATCTGACTCAGTAGAAGGCAGCTTCATGTGTTCACAGGGGTCATTTCCTGCAGGAGCGCACAGGAGTGGAGCTCCGGCAGTAAAGA
>NW_015177547.1:608-765 GCF_001447785.1 Gekko japonicus
TTCTTTCTTTTCCTCCTTTTTCCTTCTTTCTTTCCCTCCTTCTTTCCTTCTCTCCTTCTTTCCCTCTTTCCCACCTTCTTTCTGTCTCTCCCTCTTTCTTTCCCACTTTCTCTCCTTCTTTCCTTCTATTTTTCTTTCCTTCTTTTTCTTTCTTTCT
>NW_015177548.1:0-345 GCF_001447785.1 Gekko japonicus
CATGCATAGAATCAGATTGTACATCTCATGACAGTCAATGAGACCTCTGAGAAAGCATGCTTAATATTAGTCCTTAACATACACCAGATCATAGAATGCATCTGTTATGTACGCAGACCGCCACTAGGGGTCCGCAGCACAGGCAGGAGCTTGGCTCCCTCGAACAATAGGAACATAGGATCCTAGTTCCCCCCAGCCCCAACCAATAGCCACTTTGGCGGGAAATTCAAACCCTCCAATGGACTAGGGGTATGCTGGGTGGGTGTGTATATAGTTGGCCTTGCAGGGCCGTTGTAGTTAGTCTTGTGTTAAGTACAATAAATGTGTGCAGACGCATGTCGTTGT
>NW_015177548.1:368-765 GCF_001447785.1 Gekko japonicus
ACCCAGTACTTGTCAGGATCCAACCAGTTTTTCTGCTGGTGAAGAAAGGAAAGAGCTGTCCTCTCTGACCACCAAGAAAGGCTATGGCTGGGAATCCTGGGACCTGCATATACGAAAGTCATGTGGGATAAGGGCAGCAGTTTGGGCAGAATTGGGTGAGATTGACAGAGCATTCCTGAGCCATGCCCATGCTGCAGCAGCCATGCTGCAGGGGCAGCACAGTTAGTCAGTTCCGTAAATCTCTGCTCCCACCCCACTCCGACAGAGACCCGCTGTGATGATGGGCACACGGTCACTAACATTTGTGGTTCCTGCATGCCATCATATCCAATGGCCAGGCCCCCCCCCCCGTCAAGAGATAGGCCTTTGATGTAAGTAATTGCATGAATCAGTAAGT
>NW_015177549.1:0-393 GCF_001447785.1 Gekko japonicus
TATACAACACAACAGACCATCTTCATCAGCATGATCTGACAGTGCATATTCATTATCAGGGCTGTCAGCCAATTAGAGAACATTCAGTGAATCAATCGGCTATCCTTTAATTGGTTAGTTGGCCTATTGCCAGCACCTTAAATGTGGGTGTCTTTTTAGGCGTCCAGTTATTTCCCTCTGAATAAAACCAGAGAAACCCAGTTACTGTGGGTTACATTTAATATTCCCTTTTATTTTTATTTATTACATTCCATTTATTAATCGCCTATCCCCCACAGTTGAGGGGCTCTAGGTGATGTTTTTTGTTGTTGTTCAGTCGCACAGTTCAGTCCGACTCTTCGTGGCCCCATGAACCAGATCACACCAGGCCTTCCAGTCTTCCGCCGTCCTCTG
>NW_015177549.1:441-764 GCF_001447785.1 Gekko japonicus
CCATCTTCTTTGACCTTCAATCTTTCCCAGCATCAGGATCTTCTCCAATGAGTGCTCCCTTCTCATTTGGTGGCCAAAGTATTTGAGCTTCAGTTTCATTATTTGGTCTTCCAGGGAACAGTCAGGGTTGATTTCTTTTAGGATTGACTGATTTGATCTTCTTGCAGTCCAAGGGACTCTCAAGAGTCTTCTCCAGCACCAGAGTTCAAAAGAATCTATTCTTAGGTGATGTACAGAATTCTAAAACCATAAAAACACTAGTAAGGAATAGGGGTCCAGGTAGGGTGCCAGGCGTGATGTCAACCGTTGCTGTCCTCAACCAA
>NW_015177550.1:0-728 GCF_001447785.1 Gekko japonicus
TCCCCATTGGAAGGACCAGCAGCCATTCTTTCATAGTAAACAAAGCCAGCAGGCGAAGGGGCTGAACTTAGTCACTGGTGACCCACTGGGGGGAAAAATCAAACCAACTCCTACCTACATGTAAAATTTCCAGAAATTTTGAAGCTCGGGAAAAAACCCTTTTTTCCCCGTTTTTTTCCGGGGGGAAATGGAAATTTTCGGAAAAATTTGAAAAAAATTGCTACATTAGCATTTTTCTTTTCTTTTCTTTTCCAGATTTAAAGTCATTCTGTTACTTTAGGAACATAAAATATGACTATGGACATTTTTACTTGGCATGAAATTATCACAACTAGCATATTCAATTCAATTTATTACAGGTCTATATGACCGAAGTCTTGACCAAAAGGATACAACAACTAGCATATAAAAAATATAGTGTATCCAAACAATTATTACAAACAGAATACCCACCCACATGCAAAAACAAAACTGAAACTTTTTAATTTTCTTCTGACAATCGCACCTCCTAAAGGAAGAAATGCATCTTGTTCTTGCATTGGAGAGTTCAGTTTGTAACCTAGGACTTGCTTGTCCTCAGTGCACAGAAATTAGATCAATCTGATACCATATTTTTTTTTTCTTTTTTCAATTTTTCCAATTTTTCGGAAAAAAACAAAAAGGCTTCAGGAAAAAAACGGGGGAAAAAACGGGTTTTTTCCAATTTTTCCCGGGTTTTTTCTGGGCCT
>NW_015177551.1:0-759 GCF_001447785.1 Gekko japonicus
GGCCACCTGTGCGCATGCCCAAACAGAGAAGAAGAAAAAACCACTTAACGCACGCTCCTGTGTGTGGACGGTGGGGAGCGATGTGGCTAAGCAGCGATCCGGAACAAGGAGGTGAGTGTGATCGCGATTCTCCAGGTTTAAAAAAACGCATTGGGACCGGAGCAATTTAAACCGCTCCTGGCATGCCGTCTGACCGCACCCATGGATACAGGTCTTGTTTGCCTGGCACTGCTCATGATCATGCTGTTGTTAAGCTCTGCTATTTTTTTTATTTATTCCCCTTATTTATATCCCACCTTTCTTCCCAATGGGAGCCTGAAGTGGCTTCCACCATTCTCCTCGCCTCTGTTTTTATCCTGTTGTTGTTGTTCAGTTGCACAGTCGAGTCCGACTCTTCACAACCCCATGGGCCAGATCTCGCCAGGCCCTCCTGTTTTCCGCCGTCCTCTGAAGTTTGCTCAACTTCATGTTCGTTGCATCGATGACATTGTCTAACCATCTCATCCTTTGCCGTCCCCGTCTTCTTTGACCTTCCATCTTTCCCAGCATCAGGGTCTTCTCCAGGGAGTGCTCCCTTCTCATTTGGTGGCCAAAGTATTTGAGCTTCAGTTTCATTATCTATTCTGACTATCGGGTTAAATAGAAAAGAATCAATTGCTTTGGAAGCACGGAAGCTTTACGCAGTATCCTCGACGCGCCACGTTTCTCGGTTAAGGGGGGAAAATGCTGTGCAAACAAACTTACAAAGATGACCTGACT
>NW_015177552.1:0-751 GCF_001447785.1 Gekko japonicus
AGCGCCTAGTTACCACAGGGACCAAATTCTTTCTTGAGGGAGGGGCTAGAGAATCGGCAACAGGCACCTTGACTGCTTGCCTTTCCCCTTCCTGGGACTCCTCTCTTAAAGTGGCAGTTGCGGAAACTATGTGGTCCAGACAACACTACCAGCTTCCAAAAGTAAAATATTTATTAAAAAGATAAAAAGGTTACAAGCATACTTTTAGCACAGCACCAGATCAGCAACCAGAAAGACAAAGAAAAGTCGGTAAGAAGTGTATCCTTCTTTCCCTGGTTTTAAAACTTACTCTACTTGACGTTGAAATAGAGCAGGAAATTCCAAGCTTAGTAAGTTGCAAACTGTTCCGAAGAAGTCTCATTACCTCAGGCTTCCTGCATCTAGCCACACCACCAGGTCTGACTGCATTTTCAAGATGGCTCCTGGCCTGCAGAACAGAGCTCAGCAGTCTGTCCTGTTCTAAGGATCAGTGCTAAGACCACCTCCCTCCTGGGAGCAAACACCTTTATTAAACTTCTGACTCCACCCATTTCACATCACTCTCTACTCCTTTTTGACCTGGTCACTCCCAGGTCCCAAGTGTATCCTGGGACACCCAGGTGCATCCTGGGAGCCCTCCTGGAAGGCATTATGGGAAATCTCCAGGAGTCCTCTAACACCAAATACCTCAGTAACATTACAAGCAGAGTCATTTGCATAACTATGGCCCCAGTCATACGGGTCGGAAAATGTGGGGGGGAAGCGTGGCTGT
>NW_015177553.1:0-225 GCF_001447785.1 Gekko japonicus
GCATCTCTTATGTTCTTATGTCCTTATCAAGGTCAGTCTTGTCTGCTCCGACTACCAGCAGCTCTCCAGGACCTTAGGCCAGAGATCTTTCACATCACCTGCCTCCAGATCCTTTTAACTGGAGGTGCCGGGGATTGAACCTGGGACCTTCTGCACGCCAAGCAGATGCTCTACCACTGAGCTACAGCCCTTCCCCTTTTCCTGCCTTCCCTATAAGGATAAGAA
>NW_015177553.1:561-751 GCF_001447785.1 Gekko japonicus
GGGGCTCTGCAACTTACCTGGCTGCTTCTTGTTCTGACTGAGGGCTGCTGGGAGCAGGGGGTGGGGCTTGTTGCAGGTGCCCGCCCCCTGGGCTCTTCACTGCCGGAGCTCCGTTCCTGTGCGCTCCTGCAGGAAATGACCCCTGGGGCTGTGTATTTTCCACCAAGCCACCGTGGCCCGTTCCTGGGGA
>NW_015177554.1:0-217 GCF_001447785.1 Gekko japonicus
TTACAGGGGCATAAGCCCATATATAAAATACAATAAAATCCAATAAAACAACCAGTAACATATTAATAACAGTAAAGTGCTTTAGCGCTCCAAGATGGTCTGAAGTTGTTAGTCCAGAAAATAGTCCGAGCCAGTCAGCTGGTCCTGCTGCCGCGTGGATCACCTTATCGCCGAGGTATCAAGGGCATTCCCAGTCTGGATGGCATTCCACCGTTGG
>NW_015177554.1:412-744 GCF_001447785.1 Gekko japonicus
CTATAAACTTAACCTTTAAACAATGGTGATCAAACTACATAACAACTTATTTATTTATTTATTTTTCATATTTATATCCCGCCCTCCCCAGTGGGCTCAGGGTGGCTAACAAGGGCAGGCCATTAGCCATGCCATATATAAAACATATAAAAACATAATAAAACATTCAACATTAAAACCACAGTACTCAATCCATTACTAATTTCCTAAGTCCAAGATGGTAACTCCACAGTTCCAGATGGTACTCCCCTGATATACATGTCCAATGACGATGGCATCAGATCTTCTACCGTTTCCCGGTAGAACTATTACAACGGTGCCCTGGTGTTAGA
>NW_015177555.1:0-116 GCF_001447785.1 Gekko japonicus
CCTGCATGCCTTACTTCCAAGGAGACCTCTGGGGAGGGGGGTCCGGCTGCACCGCTTTCTCCCGCGCCTCCTTCTGCTGCTTCTCCGGAGCCCCCCCCCCCCCCCCGGAAGCAAAG
>NW_015177555.1:131-728 GCF_001447785.1 Gekko japonicus
GAGGTCCTGTGGTTAGGGGGGAGGTGCTGATCACAGGACAATCCTGTGGCGCGGCAAAGAAGCGGCCTCTCTAGCAAAAGGCTCCGCGGGCTTAACCCCTTCAGTGCTGCAGAGCAATGTGAGCCGCGTCCTCCTCTCTCCTCCAGGAGGAGCTCCAGCCGGGCCGCCCTCCGCCTCTGCGCCCTCTGCGCCCCCTCCGCGGGTGGGGCTGCTCCGGGGGAGTCGCTCTCTTCCCCCCCTTATTCACCCCCCCTCCTGTCAGATTCCCGGGCAGGAAGGAGGCTGCATTTGGGGACGCGTCGGGGCTGTGTGCTGTTAAAGAGGTCCCGCTTTCTAACTGCAGAGGGTTCAACGGGAATCAACGGATTGTGCACTTAAGAGCTCCGTAGGCCAGAAATGCATTCAGATTTCTCTGCTATCTATCCATGCCTAGGAACGATGTCCCTTGAAGAGAGATGGCTCTCCCGCTGCGGTGTGTGTGAAGCAGCCATGGATTTAGGAGAGGCGAGCTGTGTTCCTTCCACAGAGTTGACGCCAAGGATATGCAGTTTGAAGTTTGCGCTGAGGACTTTCCAGAGAATGAGACGGGAGCGTTGG
>NW_015177556.1:0-333 GCF_001447785.1 Gekko japonicus
CTTAGAGGGAACATTGGTTATCAGTGCTCGATAAGGATAAGTGGGCTAGGCCAGACAGCAAGGGAAAAGGTCACATTAACTTCAGTTCCGCAGCCTGAATGGCAACTACTAAAGAAAACCCCCAGTTTGGATTCATCCCTTTTGCCTTTGCATCACCCACACAGGAGAGTAGACTGCAAACTCCTAGACTTGCTCCCAACTGCCCAGTGAGGTTTACAGCAGGTCATTTACTTGGGTCGGCTCTATCCAAATTTAATGGCCTTTCCACAATACTTAAGAGACAGTGTTTTGGGCATAGGCTCCAGTGTCAAGGCTGAAAATCATATCCCGCCA
>NW_015177556.1:352-723 GCF_001447785.1 Gekko japonicus
TATCAGGATATTGCAGGGAGCCTAGCTCAGCTTCAGACATTTTGCTCCGCCCGACTCACTCAATCTCTCTCCCTTCTGGAGACCAAAACGAAGCATCAAGTCTTTGCTTTTGAGCAGTGCGACTAAAGCAGCAGCCCATCGCCTGAAGAGAGGGGGACATGTCCTTAGGAGCGCCTTCCAGAATGTTCTCTGGTGTTGCCTGCCTCCTACTGGTCAGCAGGGGGCATAACTAATCTGGAGTGGTACTGAAAGAGGAGAAATTAAATTTATATTGATTGCCAACGTCTTCCGTTCCAAGATGACGATGTTATTAATCCATGAACTATTAGGTACATTGGTGTGGGGCAGGGGTCATTTCATAGAAAAATAGG
>NW_015177557.1:0-715 GCF_001447785.1 Gekko japonicus
TTGGTGCAGCACGATCCCTTTCTTGCCAAACCCCTTTCACTTTAACAACCTTTCCAGAAATCTCAGTTTCACTCCTCCTCTGCCAGGAACTATGCCCGACGTGTAAGATTGGGTTGCCCTAGTTGCAGGCGCATGTTTTCATTGACAGTAATTTCAGTGGAACCTAGTGCACTTTACTTCTGACTATGTTCCCTCTAAGCTGTGGAGTCCTGGGAGCAAAAATTCTGCTTTGTGAACTACTGGGCATTACAGTTGTGAGTGAGCGATTTGGCTCCTGCATAAATTAGTTTGCTCTGGAGCCCTCCTTCCTGAGCTAAGACAAAAATGTGTGAGCCGGAGGCTAAAAACCTGTGAGCTAGCTCACCTAGCTCAGCTTAGAGGGAACACTGCTTCTGAGTAAACACGTGCTGCCCCCCCTCCCTGGCGGGGGCCTCCGTTCTTCTCTCTTCACCTGCCCCTCCTCCATCTAGTGCCCCCCATCCATCCAGTGCCCCCACCACCACCAAAAATCATCTAGCTACCAGACTGTTCTCAGGTGCCAATGGACTCGAATCTAGCAACTCCTGACAACAGAGATCATGGCTGCATTGGTGTGTGGGCTCCATGACATTATACCCCACTGAGGTTTTTCTTTCTTCAAACCCCACAGTCTCCAGCCCTGACACCCACATATCCAACCTGGAGTTAGCAAGGTAAAGGTAAAGGTAAAGGTTCC
>NW_015177558.1:0-707 GCF_001447785.1 Gekko japonicus
AGTGAAGATCCTCGTGCTGTGGGGGCAGCGTCTGCCGAGGCAACATTTTTACAAATCTGCAAAGCCAATCAGATCTCCAATGGCCAATCAAAAGGCTTGTTGGGCAAAAGCCCCACCCACTTTCTAAAAACAGGTGACGGACAGGTGTCAGGACAGGTGTCAGTGGTTGCCATGGTGCCCCCGAGCACCACCTGCCTTAGAGGAAGGATGAGATTTTTAAAAATGATAAATGACAGAGAACTGTAATAGGATACGTCAGGGCTATTTTGGGGCAGGAACGCACAGGAACGGCGTTCCGGTTGGCTTCAGAGTTGGCCATGCCCACTACAGCCAAAACCTCTACGTGCGTGGCTACAGAGGGCAGGCCAGGAGAGCGACACACACCCCCGGCGACTTCGAGGTGGGCGGGCCGGGAGGGGCTGGAAGGATTGGGGAGGCATTTAAATGCCTCCCTGTGCCTTCCCTGGCCTGTCCAAGGGCGGCTTGTCTGGGCTCCCTGCAGCCATGGGGCACCTAAGCAAGCCAAGGGAAGGCATGGGGGTGTGGCCTAATATGCTAACGAGCTGCACTGTCAGGGTGTGGTCTAATATGCTAATGAGTTCCTGCTGTTGGGTGTAGCCTATTATGTTAATGAGTTCCTGCTGGGCTTTTTCTACAAAAAAAAGCCCTGGGATACGTAATAATCAGAGGGCAACTCCTTTGCTGTA
>NW_015177559.1:0-688 GCF_001447785.1 Gekko japonicus
GCTTGTCTCCTCCTGACCGCATCAGACGAAAGAATCCATTTCCTCCCCCCTTCGCAAAAAAAATAACAACAACAACAACAATAGCAGCAACCACATGCCGATGAGCCAGCATCCAAACGCTTCCTTTCCAGGGAGGCCTGGCTCTGAAGCAAGCGGGCACCCCAGGCGGGTGCTGGGTGCCTCAGCCAGACACTGGCTTGGCTCCTGAGCTCTCTTGACCGCCCTCTTTCCAGCAGGCAGGCATGGGGGGGGGGCACCAGGGAAAAGGGCTTCAGGCAACTGCTTGGGGCTTCCAGCAGCCGAAGCCAAACACAGCCCAAAGGACCAGATCGCAGGCAGTGCTGAGTCATCGTATCTGGTCCCCGCTCCCTCCCCCCAAGTCGGCTTGTGAAAGATGCAATCTGAAGTGAAAGACCCACAGTCCATGCTTGGCTTAAATGCATCACACAGCACACACAGCACACACCCACTCCCCGTGATAGGTCCTATTTACAGTTGCATACCCGATAGGCCTACCCTCGGATCTGGGTGAACCCATTGGTGCGCCCTAAGATCCGCGGTGGCTATTGTCTCTTAGAACTATGGTCTGAGCCTGTGCTAGACCGCATGGCTGAGCCCATGTGGCCGTGGCCATCTTCGGATTCCGATACATTACACCCCCTGTGTTTTCCCCCACTAAAAATTGCCC
>NW_015177560.1:0-403 GCF_001447785.1 Gekko japonicus
CTGCCTGTCTGAGCAGACAATACTGACTTGGGTGAAAGAGGAGACTAATTCAGTAGGAGGCAGTTTCATGTGTACGGGCCAGAGTAGTGTGTCTGTGATCAAAGGGGTGGGGGGAGCACTAGATCCCGGGACTCCTGGGTTTCTCTCCCAGGATAGCCCGATCCCGTCAGATCTTGAAAGCTAAGCAGGGTCAGCCGTGGCTAGTAATTGGGAAGGTGACCTCCAAGGAATACCAGGGTTGTGACGCAGAGGCAGGCAGTGGCAAACCACCTCTGAAACGCAAGTCTACCTCGCCACCTAGTGGTGCATAATCTGGGAGAGCCAGGTTCGATTCCCCACTCCTCCACTTGCACCTGGCTGGATGACCTTGGGCAAGCCCTAGTTCTGATAAGAGCTGTTCTTG
>NW_015177560.1:471-665 GCF_001447785.1 Gekko japonicus
TGAGAGGGGTTTGTAAGCCGCTCTGAGACTTCTTTGGTTAGTGAAGGGCGGGGTATAAATCCAATCTCTTTTTCTTCTTCTCCATAATACTAAAGAGCTAGAACTTCTGGTTGCCGGACAATCTTAGGATCTCCCGGATGTCCTACACACAACGCCACATGATAATTATTATTGTTATAAGTGCTGTTTGAACC
>NW_015177561.1:0-291 GCF_001447785.1 Gekko japonicus
CTGAAGTTTATTTTAATACTGAACAACAACAAATGAGTTCAGTTTCTGCCTTTCCTGAATACCGCTTTCCCTATTTTTTTGTCTTCCATTCAGGGGGAAAAAATGATATACTTTGTCAGAGCTCTTTTTGTAGAAAATGCCCAGCAGGAACTCATTAGCATAATAGGCCACACCCAACAGCAAGAACTCATTAGCATAATAGGCCACACCCCTGACAGCACAGCTCATTAGCACATTAGGCCGCACCCCCATGTTACCAGAAGTGTGGTTATCCAGCCACACCCACCTTTT
>NW_015177561.1:384-653 GCF_001447785.1 Gekko japonicus
CAATCCTAATGAGTTCCTGCTGTTGGGTGTGGGCTATTATGTTAATGAGCTCCTGCTGGGTGTGGCCAACTTGGGAGCCAGCCGGAACTCCGTTCCTGTGCGTTCCTGCCCCAAAATAGCCCTGCTTTGCATAGAATGACAAACCCAAACCGTTGTTTGTCATTGTGAGAATGAATCCAAGGGTTCCATGGGGCCTGACAGTTAAAGACTTGCCACAGAAAACCAGAGTTTGTTGGTTATGTCTGAACTACAATATATTTTGCTTAAAA
>NW_015177562.1:0-668 GCF_001447785.1 Gekko japonicus
CCTCCGCAGGCTATACTCCCCAAATCTTTAGGAATATCCCAATCCGAAGTCAGCAACCCTACATAATGCTGGTTATATACCCTATTGGCCATTGAGAAAAATTTGCAGAAAATTTGCATTAACATTACAGGCATGTGTGATAACAACACAATTTTTTTGTGAATAACCGTTTTATGGGGGAGTTGTTTTACATGCAGGGGCTGTGGTGGCTCAAGTGGTTGAGACGCTGAACTGCAGACCGGAAGGTTGGTAGTTCAGCAGTTCGAGACCCGAGTGTGCCGCATGACGGAGTGAGCTCCCGTCTCTGGTCCCAGCTCCTGCCAACCGAGCAGTTCGAAAGCAAGAAATTGCAAGTAGACAAATGGGTACTGCTTCGGTGGGAAGGTAACAGCATTCTGTGTGCCTCGGCGTCTAGTCATGCCGGCCACATGACCACAGAAACATCTTTGGACGGCTTGGAAACGGAGATGAGCACCACATCCCTAGAGTCGGATTCGACTGGCTTTCGAGCAAGGGAAACCTTTACCTACCTTTACTGTTTTACATGCAGGGCAGTCTTCCTATCAGGTAAATATGGTTCGTACATAAGCCATATGTGCTACAGTAGTTGCTCCTTGGAGCACTCTCATGCCCAAAACATCACCTGCCCCATCTCAGTCTCTTCCACG
>NW_015177563.1:0-607 GCF_001447785.1 Gekko japonicus
GAGAACGCCTAGCCCATTTTTCACCAGCATAAAATCTGATTGGATCCAGCCCCATGTTCTGTAAGGGCTCATGTTTTGAGTGTCCCATGTTTTGTATGCACTTTCCCCCTCAAACTCAGTTTATCACCTTGTGTTTTTTAATTTTATTAATTTACCTACTATGAAGACTACAGAAGTCTACAATGCTTACAAGAGCCAGTTTGGTGTAGTGGTTGAGTGCGCGGACTCTAATCTGGGAGAACCGGGTTTGATTCCCCACTCCTCCACTTGCACCTGCTGATGTGACCTTGGGTCAGTCACAAGCTAGAGCTGTTCTTGAAAAAGAGCAGTTTCTATCAGAGCTCTCTCAGCCCCACCTACCTCACAGGGTGTCTGTTGTGGGGAGGTGCAGGGAAAGGAGTTTGTATGCCGATCTGAGACTCCAAGTGAAGGGCGGGGTATAAATCCAATCTCTTCTTCTTCTTCTTCTTCTACCTCTTCAACTATTTCTGCTAGATTACAAACTTTCAAAATCATGACACACTATTATGCCACACCACATAAAATTTCTTACTTATCTTCCTCACCATCACCTTACTGCTGGAGAATGTGCAATCAAATTGGAACT
>NW_015177564.1:0-355 GCF_001447785.1 Gekko japonicus
CAGTGGAAAGCAGCAGAACCAGGGCCAGCGTTGCCACTTTCTACACATGAATAAGGAATGTACAAAGAGAACCCTTCCCCCATTTACGTGGTCAGCAAGAACCTTTTTCTTTCCATCAGAAAAAATGGTATTGGGCCTTTTGATCCAGATATGTTGGCTGATGTTATTTCCACACTTCCAGCAATTGTGGTGGCGATGCGCAAAAATTCAAGAGTTTTGGAGGATGGTACAGAAAACAATTCAAGAGATAACTAGGATTAAAATAGAGCTATCCCCTGAAGTAGTACTGCTAAACATGTTACCAGAGAGTTATAGATGGAAAGATAAATACCTGATAATTTATATATTGAAATGT
>NW_015177564.1:486-596 GCF_001447785.1 Gekko japonicus
AGGGAAAGATGGGAGAGTCTGTATAACTGGATTAAAGTAGATGAATAAGACTCCATAACTGTATTTGATGAAATGTGAAATATGGATGTTTGTTTTTAATATCAAAATGA
>NW_015177565.1:0-312 GCF_001447785.1 Gekko japonicus
CAAGACTGTTCACAGAGTAAAGGAACACAGCATTCAGCAGATAGATAAGGACAGTCTTGCAGCAGTGTTTTGAGTGTGTGTATGCAAGTAGATAAAGAGGTACCGCTTCGGTGGGAAGGTAACAGCGTTCTGTGCGCCTTGGTGTTTAGTCATGCCGGCCACATAACCCATCCCCACACTACAGAGATCAGTTCCCCTGAAGAAAATGGCTGCTTTGGAGGGTGGACTGGAAGGCTGCCAGATCTGGGTTAGGAAATACCCAGGGATATGGAGGGGTGGAACCTGTGGAGGGTAGCGTTTTGGAGGGGAGGG
>NW_015177565.1:362-591 GCF_001447785.1 Gekko japonicus
TAGGGGAACCAATCTCTGTTGCCTGGAAATCAACTGTAATACTGGGAGATCTCCAGGCCTCACCTGCAGGTCAGCACCCTCGGTGCCACTGCATCATTCAGCTGAGCTGTTTGGGGAACTACCTGAGTCTCCCCTCAAAGCAAACCTAGGCCTCTTTCTTATTTATCAGCTCCAGATTCACCATTCCTGTTTGCCTCATCTCCGTCTCTGTCTCTCTCTGTCTCTCTCT
>NW_015177566.1:0-340 GCF_001447785.1 Gekko japonicus
GCCTACCTCACAGGGTTGTTGTGAGGAGGGTAAAATGGAGGGAAGGAGAAATGTAAACGCTTTGGGTCTCCACGGGGGAGAAAGGCAAACTATTTAAATGAGTAATGTCAAGCAATAAATAACGCAACTTCAAGTAAAAGAACAACAACGGCAATATAAGTAATAATATTATTATTAATTATCTCCACTTTGTTTGTTGCATTCCCACCAGGCTGAATCTGGGGGCAGAGAAACCTTTGGTGACCTTTTCACAACTTCTCATTCCCGGAGCATATGAGCCTGGGGGTAAAAGTCACCTTCCCCCATTTCCCAGGAAAGGGCAGAGATGACCCAACACCCC
>NW_015177566.1:362-585 GCF_001447785.1 Gekko japonicus
TAGACACACGTCAGAAATTCACAAGAAAACCTCCCAGATCCTCCCTGACAGGCTGCGGCTTACAGATCTGAAAACACAATGGCCTCCTCCCTAGAAACGAAGGCGACTATGACTTCAAAGGAGACAGATCATACAGAAGGGACTGGGATGCCAGCCTCCAGGTGGGACCTGGGGAGCTCTTGGGATTACTGCTCGTCTCCAGGCTACAGAGATCTGTTCCCCT
>NW_015177567.1:0-573 GCF_001447785.1 Gekko japonicus
AGCCAAAGCTCCCTTCGTCAGATACGAGTGGGAATGGCGGTCCCCGAGTCCTCCCGACCCAGTGAGGAGGTGGGAGGGGCGTTGCAAAGAAGGGGCTCCGGATGCAGAGGTACCTGAATTCCTTCTTTGCAACACCCCCTTCCCCCCCCACACACACACTCTATGTTCCCTCTAAGCTGAGTGAGTGCGAGCTAGCTCACAGTTTTTTAGCTTCCAGCTCACCCATTTTTGTCTCAGCTCGGGAAGGACGGCTCCAGAGCATACTGATTTATGCAGTAGCCAAATCGCCCGCTCACACCTTTACTGCTAGTCGCTCGCAAAATAGAATTTTTGCTCACTAGATTCCACAGCTTAGAGGGAACATTGCAGGTGGCAGAGGAATTTTTTCTTCCTT
The DNA here is from genome assembly GCF_001447785.1 of Gekko japonicus. Lineage (NCBI taxonomy): Eukaryota > Metazoa > Chordata > Lepidosauria > Squamata > Gekkonidae > Gekko > Gekko japonicus. The sequence continues at coordinate 395 of NW_015177567.1, forward strand.
GCTTGGCACAAGCACAGCCAAGGGAGGCCGTTTAAAACAGTGTTTCTTTTTCCGTTTAAGTATCATCAGGATCCCGTACGCCTGAGAAAAATCCACAAAGAATAGGGAGGGTTGGGTTTGCCTTTCATCCATCCCAAAGAAACAGAGTAAGTTGCACTGTGATTTCACATCACCCAAGA
>NW_015177568.1:0-254 GCF_001447785.1 Gekko japonicus
GAAAGGCACGATAGGCACAACCAGACGAGGCCTCCAAGGTAGCCGCAGGCAGGACAATCTGCTGAATGGGTTGAGAAAAATCCCCATCACCATAAAGTTGCTCAGCTGTATAGGCACCTCTAGAGGCTAGTCCCCTAATATGACACTGTTGCTGGAATTCACTATCCTACACTACATATTGAGCTGGAGATAGAAGCATGTGGCATGTTGTTTTCCAGTCCTCTGGGACCAGTACATGATTTCTCATAATAGCC
>NW_015177568.1:391-574 GCF_001447785.1 Gekko japonicus
ACCGGACACACAGATAACATTTCAGAAATCTCTTTAATTTCCTCTAAGGAAGGGTTCTGATTCTTTAAGTGGTCCATAACAATACTTCGCGGAGTCGGGTGTGAGGACGGATGATGCTTATTTGGCGGATCCACTGGTGACGGCTTCTGAGGCTTTGAGGGTAAAGACTCTAAGGGTGTTGGT
>NW_015177569.1:0-291 GCF_001447785.1 Gekko japonicus
AGCCCTGCTGGAGGAGACCGGTGGTCCACGTAGCCCAGGGTTTCCCAACCTATGGGCCGGGACCCAAATAGGACAGTCAGACTCCCTGGCGGAGTTGGGGGTCCTCTCCTGCGAGGCACTAATCCTAGCCACCAATCAGCTTGCGAGGGGGGACTTACCAGGAGAAAGGAGAAGGTCTAAGCCTTGTCGCTGGCATTGCACAGGAGGTGACATCATCACACCCGTGACATGAAGAGAAGAGGAGGAGATTGGATTGATACCCCGCCCTTCACTACCCAAAGGAGTCTCAGA
>NW_015177569.1:334-561 GCF_001447785.1 Gekko japonicus
AAAGAATAAGAGACTGGATTTATACCCCGCCCTTCACTACCCAAAGGAGTCTCAGAGCAGCTTACAAACTCCTTTCCCTTCCCCTCCCCACAACAGACACCCTCTGTGAGGTAGGTGGGGCTGAGAGAGCTCTTGACAGAAGCTGTTTCTACTATAGAGTTTTTGCCCAAATACCAGATTGTCGCCTGACCGTCACTGGCATGATGATGACATCACTTCTTGTGCGA
>NW_015177570.1:0-435 GCF_001447785.1 Gekko japonicus
CTAGCTCAGCTTAGAGGGAACACTGTATTCTGATGCTTTTCTTGACAGGCCAAAGGAAGGACAAGCTGTCACTCTGCCTTATTAGGAGTTGGATTAAATCGATTTTAGACTTTGAGAACATGAGAGGAGCCAATGTTGGATCAGGCCAGTGGCCCATCCAGTCCAATGCTCTGTGTCATACAGTGGCCAACAATACCAAGTGCCATCAGGAGGCCCACCGGGGGGGTCAGGACATTAGAAGTCCTCCCACTCTTGCCCCCCCAAGCACTAAGAAGACAGAGCATCACTGCCCCCAGACAGAGTGTTCCATCTATACCTTGTGGCTAAGAGAACATAAGAACATAAGAGAAGCCAGTGTTGGATCAGGCCAGTGGCCCATCCAGTCCAACACTCTGTGTCACACAGTGGCCAAAAATACCAGGGTCCCTCAGGAGG
>NW_015177570.1:452-553 GCF_001447785.1 Gekko japonicus
TGGACGCCCTCCAATTCTGGCCCCCCAAGCACTAAGAAGACAGAGCATCACTGCCCACAGACAGAGTGTTTCATCTATATCTTGTGACTCATAGCCACTGA
>NW_015177571.1:0-252 GCF_001447785.1 Gekko japonicus
GAATAATAGTCTTATGGAATATAAGCATTCGTCTGTACTGAGGAAGACTTCCGAAACGGAGTTTTGACTATCCGGAGCCTTTGTTTATTATCCTTCCCAGTTGGATTACTGAATGTACCTGCTGAATTGATCTTTTGTACTTGTATTTAGGGGCTGCGGTGGCTCAGTGGTTAAGATGCTGAACTGCAGACCGGAAGGTCGGTAGTTCGGCAGTTCGAGACCCGAGTGCCGCAAAACAGAGCGAGCTCCCGT
>NW_015177571.1:343-544 GCF_001447785.1 Gekko japonicus
TTTTTAGTCATGCCAGCCACATGACCACAGAAACGTCTTTGGACAATACTGGCTCTTCAGCTTGGAAATGGAGATGAGCGCCGCACCCTAGAGTCAGATTCGACTGGCTTTCGAGAAAGGGAAACCTTTACCTTAGCCTTACTTGTATTTACTGGATTACTGAATATACCTATGAACTTACCTCTGAATTACTGAGTTTGT
>NW_015177572.1:0-265 GCF_001447785.1 Gekko japonicus
ATGCCAGCAGCCCTAACTATTGCATGCATATATTTCTCCACACACACAAATTCCATTTTTTCCCTAAAACTGGAGGGAAAATAATTTTTTTTCTCCATGGCCTCAGAATCCTCAGAAATGTCTCTCATCTCGCTTAGATGGAGACGCCCTGAGACCCGGCTGACGGGAGGGGTTCGAGTTCGTCCCGGACCCCCCCCCGGAGTCTCTGTAGGAGCCCCCCAGCCTGGGGAGCTGAGGAGAGCCTCTTCCAAGGGGACGCCCAAGG
>NW_015177572.1:340-535 GCF_001447785.1 Gekko japonicus
ATCATGACCAAACTACTAAAAAGACTTTCAAAAGATCTCCAAGGCTACAAACTGTGAGTTAAGCAAAGCTCAGGTGAAAAATAAGCGAATGGAGGCTTGGTAGTAATTGGAAGCACCTAAGTTTGAAGCGCGGGGGGGAGGAGATTTAAAAAAACACACCCATATTAGTAAACTGTAAAAACGGTTCTAAATCGA
>NW_015177573.1:0-282 GCF_001447785.1 Gekko japonicus
GGCAGGGAAGGATAAGTACTGGGATGGAAGTGGGGGTCAGCTGCTTCGTAGTAATGTAAAATGTGTTGTCAGTGTATGGATTCCACAGTTGCAGTGTCATGATGTTTTCCCATACGGGATACACAACAGGGCCAGGATCTCCCATGTAGCTCTTTTCAGGACGAAGACCCAATAATGATAAGCAACAGTGGTGCCAAAAAAGTAGTACGTTGACAACCTGCTTGACTGAAAAAAATGAACATCAAGGTGCTGGGGGCTCTTTAGCTTGGAGAAACAAGTACT
>NW_015177573.1:378-526 GCF_001447785.1 Gekko japonicus
CGCTCCATTAAATTGCTGAGCTGTCGGGTTAGAACGGATAAAAGGAAGTACTTCTCCACCCAAAGAGTGATGAACACATGGAATTCACTGCCACAGGAGTGAATGGCAGCTACAAGCATGGAGGTGGTGGTGGCAACAAGCACGGACA
>NW_015177574.1:0-159 GCF_001447785.1 Gekko japonicus
ATCAAGGGAGCCACAAGGGCCCTCCATTCGCAAGACCTGAGGAAGGCTGTTAACGATGGGATGTTTAGGAGGTCATTAATTCATAGGTAAAAGGTAAAGGTTCCCTAGCTCGAAAGCCAGTCGAATCCGACTCTAGGGTTGCGGTGCTCATCTCCGTTT
>NW_015177574.1:331-522 GCF_001447785.1 Gekko japonicus
GGAGCTCATGCGTCATGCGGCACACTCGGGTCTCGAACTGCTGAACGAACGACCTTCCACAGCCTGCAGTTCAGCGTCTTAACCACTTGAGCCACCGTAGCTCCAATTAATTAATTCATAGGCTCGCCCTAAGTCAGAAGGGACCTGACTACACGTAATTATACATGCACACAGAGAAGAGTCTGAAAGGG
>NW_015177575.1:0-215 GCF_001447785.1 Gekko japonicus
GCAAGCTGTTTGGAAGCCCAATCTTATGTCTGTGTAACACTGAAGAAGTGTATGGTTTTCACCCCCTTCTTCCCACCTAGGGATGTCAGGTCAGGCCATCTTTTGGGTATGTTGTAGGGAGGGGTCATTTCCTGCGGGAGTGCACAGGAGCAGAGCTCCGGCAGTAAAGAGCCCAGGGGGCGGGCACATGCAACAAGCCCCACCCCCTGCTCCCA
>NW_015177575.1:248-521 GCF_001447785.1 Gekko japonicus
TCCGCCCCCCCCCCATAGCTAGCAATCCAAAACAGTCCAGTGGCACCTTTAAGACCAAGTTTTATTCAGGTACAAGCTCTCCCTCCTCTGCGAATACAGATCTGCACGTTCTCTCCCCACCCCCATAGCTAGCACTGCAAAACAGTCCAGTGGAGCCTGAGCGGTGGGTGTTGCCTTCTGACACACTTCCGGTGATGTCAGGGGGTGTGGCATATGCAAATGGGTTCTGCAAATGAGTTATGCCAATGAGCTGCTTCACCTCTTTTTCTACGA
>NW_015177576.1:0-523 GCF_001447785.1 Gekko japonicus
AGCGCGGCAAATCCTCCGTGTGAACGGGGGCATAGATTGAGAGAGACTGGAGCAGGCTGCTATGTGAATTTCCCCCCCGACCTTTGTATTTTTTCCTATGAAGGAATACGTTGTTGTTCTTTATTGCCAGACACTAAATGATGTCATGGCTTTAACAAGAACATAAGAACATCAGAGAAGCCAATGTTGGATCAGGCCAATGGCCCATCTAGTCCAACACACTGTCACACAGTGGCCAAAAATACCAGGTGCCCTCAGGAGGTCCAGCATTGGGGCCAGGACACTAGAAGCCCTCCCACTGTTGACCCTCCCAAGCACCAAGAAGACAGAGCATCCCTTGCCCCAGACATAAGAACATCAGAGAAGCCAATACTGGATCAGGCCAATGGCCCATCCAGTCCAACACTGTCTGTCACGCAGTGGCCAAAAATACCAGGTGCCATCAGGAGGTCCAGCAGTGGTCCCTTGCCCCAGACCGAGAGTTCCACTCTATGCCTTGTAGCTAATAGTCACTGATGGACTT
>NW_015177577.1:0-519 GCF_001447785.1 Gekko japonicus
ATGGCATCTCTCTTGATTTCCACAAAAAATTAGTAGCATTGAGGCCAGATTTCCTTATGCTTGAGTGCCCTTCACTACCAATCACATACACCCATTGGTGACCACAATACCTTGCCAATGTTTTCCTAGGTTTTGGTGTAGTGGTTAAGTGCGTGGACTCTAATCTGGGAGAACCAAGTTTGATTCCCCACTCCTCCACTTGCACCTGCTGATGTCACCTTGGGTCAGTCACAAGCTCTGGCACAGCTGTCCTTGAAAAAGAGCAGTTTCTGTCAGAGCTCTCTCAGCCCCACCCACCTCACAGGGTGTCTGTTGTGGGGAGGGGAAGGGAAAGGAGTTTGTAAGCCGCTCTGAGACGCCAAGTGAAGGGTGGGGTATAAATCCAATCTCTTCTCTTCTTCCTCTTCTAAACTAAATTTTATTCAATTTTCCATTTACAATAACAAATATTACCAACATTATACAGGATAAGTGTACGTCAACTCAACCGCTTAAAAGAGAACATTCTATTCTTCATAA
>NW_015177578.1:0-508 GCF_001447785.1 Gekko japonicus
CTCCTAACCTCCCTCTGGTGTCCCTAGGAGCCTGCCTCAGGGCTTCCCAGGTATCTTTAGGGCTCCCCTGGAGAGCTGGCATCTTGCCATTTTACCACTTTTCTCCTCCCCATGGATTCCCTGACCCACTCATAGCGTTTCCAAGTGGCTGGGGGAACTACGTCATACAGACGGACTTCATTCCTTCAACAGTCAAAGGAAGTACTTCTTCACCCAAAGAGTGATTCACGCATGGAATTCACTGCCACAGGAGGTGGTGGTGGCTACAAGCATGGGGGGCTACAAGCATGGACGGCTTCAAGAGGGAATTGGATAAACATATGGAGCAGAAGTCCATCAGTGGCTATTAGCCACAAGGTATAGATAGGGACTCTGGGTCTGGTGTGTGAGACAGAAACTCTGTCCCTGATTGTGTTTGCCCAGGCCAATTTGAGAAAACACACAAAAGCAAACAGTCTTGTAGAGCAGAATTTAAACAAAACTTTTATTAATAAAGGAGGGAAGCACG
>NW_015177579.1:0-354 GCF_001447785.1 Gekko japonicus
CACCACTCGCATGCCCTTCCCCAGCAGCATTAGGCAGCATATGCAGCCGGGAGCACAGGACACAAAGCACTCACAAGCAGGTCGTGGAAGGGTGGGAGTGCAGGCAGCAGAAGAGATGCAGGAGGAGGGGGTCAGAAGCCATGGGCCCCAGCAGCTGCCCCACCTCAGGGTATGCTGACGCTGACCCTGCACCAGCTCCTGGTTGCTTGGGCAGAAAACTTGCCTGGCATGCCAAACAATGTGGCCAGGCATATTTAGTATGCGTGCCAAGGGTTGCCTACCCCTGACCCACAGGTTGCCTGGCATACACACCCTTTCTTCCATCCATTGTGTTGGACAGCTGACAACAGGAAT
>NW_015177579.1:388-508 GCF_001447785.1 Gekko japonicus
TCTGTTTCCGAAGTGACTGTTTCTTTCCTCTTCCTTTGAAAAGTCATGCATTGGAGCAAGGAGTCGGAAAATGTCTTTTAAGGTCAGCTTTGCAGTGTTAGGACAATCGAGTGCAAATAT
>NW_015177580.1:0-506 GCF_001447785.1 Gekko japonicus
CTTCCAACTCTATGATTCTATGAACACTGCATATCTGATCTATATAATTGCCCTAACCCATTGGCCATTTCCAACTCTCCCACTGGCTTTGCTGTGTGTTCCATCAGCCATTGGCCCATCAACCACCACTCAAGAGTACTTGCGTGCCTATATGCTCAAGCCGGTGGTGGAGCAACTCAATGGTATTAACCAGCAACTGACTTCCTTGAATCAAAACTTCGCATCTCAGCAGCACCAACTGGCAGAGATGGAGAAGAAAGTGGAGTATGCGACCGAGATAATTAAAGAGATAGACACCACAAATAAGAAAATAAAAAGAATGGGGGGAAATTGAAGCAAAACAAAACTTTCAAAAAAACCGTTTGCAAAAAAAAAACAAATGGAAAAAGCCAATATGATTCTCAGATTCCAGGGAGTGCCTGAATCGGAAAAGGAGGATCTGAGGAAGCTTCTCAGCGAGATTACCACCCCAGCAACAGGCTCAACAGCGGATGAACTAGTAAAAG
>NW_015177581.1:0-275 GCF_001447785.1 Gekko japonicus
ACCCATCATAGCCATGAAAGATGGATATAATCGATATATCTAAATGTATACCTGCTATCTGTGTCTTTGAAACTCTCCAGAAAAGCCATTTGCGAGGTGAGCAAGTACAGGTCCCATGTAAAGGCAAAGGTAAAGGTTCCCTTGCTCGAAAGCCAGTCGAATCCGACTCTAGGGTTGCGGTGCTCATCTCCGTTTCAAAGCCAAAGAGCCAGCGCTGTCCGAAGACGTTTCCGTGGTCATGTGGCCGGCATGACTAACACCAAGGCGCACGGAAC
>NW_015177581.1:310-503 GCF_001447785.1 Gekko japonicus
TTTATCTACTTGCAATTTCTTGCTTTCGAACTGCTAGGTTGGCAGGAGCTGGAACTAGAGACAGGAGCTCACCCCGTCTTGCGGCACCCGGGTCTTGAACTGCTGAACTACTGACCTTCCACAGCCTGCAGTTCAGCGTCTTAACCACCGCAGCTCCTTAGGTACCATGTAAGTGTGTTTAAATGATAAGAGG
>NW_015177582.1:0-212 GCF_001447785.1 Gekko japonicus
CAAACACCAGAGGAGGAGGAAGGGGGGGCTACTCGACTGTGTGAACCGACACAAGCACACAGGTGCGGGAGGGCGAGAAGGGGTTTGGAAGGAGCAAAGCGAGAAGCCGGCGCGCGCCCGTGCGTCTCTGTGCCTGTGTGGCAGCTGGGATGTACTAAAAGGAAGGACAGGATTGCCCATTGGAAACAATGGGAGACGCTGGAAGACCCATT
>NW_015177582.1:383-498 GCF_001447785.1 Gekko japonicus
GGGTGGAGCAGGAGTGTGCAGGCACTGGGATGACAGGCCACGGAGTGGAATGACGGCCCCAGGGTGGAGCAGAAGAGTTCTGGAAGTGGAATGAGAGGCCACGGAGTGGAATGAC
>NW_015177583.1:0-489 GCF_001447785.1 Gekko japonicus
AGGCTGGCAAGCCTACATATGTGAGAAAACCCCCTTCCTCCCGTACTCTACGACAGTTTCGCTCATCTGAGCACGGCTTTCTGCAGGTAAAAAAGGTAAAGGTAAAGGTTCCCTTGCTCGAAAGCCAGTCGAGTCCAACTCTAGGGTTGCAGTGCTCATCTCCGTTTCAAAGCCAAAGAGCTAGCGCTGTCCGAAGATGTTTCCGTGGTCATGTGGCCGGCATGACTAGACGCAGAGGCGCACGGAACGCTGTTACCTTCCCACCGATGTGGTACCTATTTATCTACTTGCAATTTCTTGCTTTCAAACTGCTAGGTTGGCAGGAGCTGGAACTAGAGACGGGAGCTCACTCTGTCATGCGGCACCCGGGTCTTGAACTGCTGAACTACCGACCTCCCACAGCTTGCAGTTCAGCGTCTTAATCACTTGAGCCACCGTAGCAGGTACTAACGTGCAAATGGGCAAAATTGTTGGGTATTACAAGTTGAA
>NW_015177584.1:0-483 GCF_001447785.1 Gekko japonicus
TAGAGGAGAGAAAACAGAGGCACTGGAGAAGTGAGCCAGAGAAGTAATGATACTGACAATGCAAAGCACAGGACATATCTTCTATAAACCAGTGCTACAACAGGAAATGTGAACAAATTGATCAGTTAATCCCAGTTCACGCTTTCCCTGGTACTTACACTCCTCATGCAAGTGAGGTTCATGTGAACCTTGTTAGCAGGTAGGGAGTGTCACCTATGTCCTGTGCTGTACATGCAATTTGTCTACCATAAAAAGTGTAGTTCATATGGGCAAGATATAGGCTTATACAAAAGACTGATGTATAACTAACATTTCTCACATGTTGCGTTCTATGTGCGAGCCTGAGACTTGCTGCCATGAACATTTAGACACAGAGTCCAAAAAAGGAAGTATTTGCCTAGAAATCTTTTCAGTGTACCCCAAATTTCCATTTTCCCCTGTTGAAAAACGGGGAGAGATATGTCCTGGGAACAGAATAAGGAG
>NW_015177585.1:0-210 GCF_001447785.1 Gekko japonicus
CCAATGTTTTACTTTGTATGCCTGTATTCACTTATTTGCTTTCACTTTCACCCACTAGACGGTAGATGCACATGACGATGAAGACTGCCGAAACATATTATCTCCCAAGGCCACAGGTGGTTGCAAGAGCTTGTTAGTGTAATGAAGTTCTCATGAAACGGCGTGAGAATGAGGTAACGTATTTGGTCTAGGACCATTTGTTCTCAAGCC
>NW_015177585.1:224-481 GCF_001447785.1 Gekko japonicus
AAACCCCGCAATTGGGTCCCAGTAGTTTGAATGAACTATAATATGCTTTGCTGTTTAATTCCCTCTCATTCTGAACAGTGATCCTGTTATGCACCTTTGCTTCAAAATAAAGTAAAACCTTTCCTACAAGCGTGTACTTTGTGATGATGCAGTGAGGAGTCTGACATTTTCTTCTTATAAGTTTCCAATGCCAAATGCTCATGGTCTTTATCTGGTTAAGCATCATTCATGCCATTTAAAACAAACCATTATTCATT
>NW_015177586.1:0-176 GCF_001447785.1 Gekko japonicus
TCAAGAGTATTCTTGGAATCTTAGCTCAGGAACAAAGTTCCTAGAATGTTTCCTTCATTTTTTAAAATCTCCGTACCGTGAGATTGAGCTGCGGTGGCTCAAGTGGTTAAGACACTGAACTGCAGGCTTTGGAAGGTCAGTAGTTCAGCAGTTCGAGACCCGGGTGCCGCATGACG
>NW_015177586.1:376-481 GCF_001447785.1 Gekko japonicus
CCCTAGAGTCGGATTCGACTGGCTTTCGAGCAAGGGAACCTTTACCTTACCATGGGTGCCACAGTAATTAGGAGGCAGGCTGGGAGAGAAGAAGCCTTCAAAAGG
>NW_015177587.1:0-263 GCF_001447785.1 Gekko japonicus
ACCCAAAGCCATAGTTGAAAATAGTAAGTCGATCGAAGTCAGAACATCAGTTGGATTAATCCTTCAGTAAATTTGAAAAGGGAGCTGCGGTGGCTCAAGTGGTTAAGACGCTGAATTGCAGGCTGTGGAAGGTCGGTAGTTCAGCAGTTCGAGACGCAGGTGCCGTAAGATGGAGTGAGCTCCCGTCTCTAGTTCCAGCTCCTGCCAACCTAGCAGTTTGAAAGCAAGAAATTGCAAGTAGATAAATAGGTACCACTTCAGTG
>NW_015177587.1:379-480 GCF_001447785.1 Gekko japonicus
AGTTGAAAATAGTAAGTTGATAGAAGTCAGAACATCTGTTGGATTAATCCTTCAGTAAGTTTGAAGAAGGATCCTAGACCTGTTGACAGAGCAGTTGCTGT
>NW_015177588.1:0-190 GCF_001447785.1 Gekko japonicus
TCTTTTTTTGTGAACATAATAATTAATAAGGAATTATTATTTAAAAGAAAGAAAGAAGTTCACATGATTGTGTAGGTCTGTGAGAACTAATCTAGAATTTTAGACTTCCGTGTAAATGCCAAACCAACATTTTCTTGTCATTGTTGATCTTTCTTTTTCTACTACATCAGGCTGACTTTGTGAAAAGATC
>NW_015177588.1:242-479 GCF_001447785.1 Gekko japonicus
TGGCACTATGGTAGAAAAGTATGTTTTATTTATTGTGTCACTTTAGTACTGATTTAACTGTAGCATTCCACAGACAGCAAGCTTAATAGCAACAAAAACTACCGTAATGAGTACAGCATGTTGTCTATTGAACGCTGCAGCATGTATTCTGCAATCTTTGTGGAAACAGGAAAATGCCTTTTTCTGAATTAAGGAGTATGGCTTAAGGAGTTTATACTAAGGGAATTCTGATATCCT
>NW_015177589.1:0-472 GCF_001447785.1 Gekko japonicus
CTAACTCACCTTAGAGGAACACTGATTCCCCCCCCCCAAAAAAAAGTACTAGATTTGCATGATGTATATGCATTTATTACAAGCTTTTCATATGGTTACTTAGAATCATAGAGTTGGAAAGGAACTCCAGGGTCATCTAGTACAACTCACTGCACAATGCAGGAAATTCACAAATATCTCCTTCCCCCCCCCAGTGACTCCTGCTCCATGCCCAGAAGATGGCAAAAAAAAAAAAAATCCCTCCAGGATCCCTGGCCAACAGTGGCCTGGAGAAAAATTGCTTCCTGACCCCAAAGTGACGATCGGCATTTCCCTGGGCGTGTAAGAAAGGGCCACAAGAATGAAGTACTGATGCGACCTTTCCTGCCCTCCTTCTCATGATCTGTCTAAGTTCACAGAATCCGCATTGCTGTCAGATGGCCATCTACCCTTGCAGAGCACTTAGTGCATGCACAGGGAGTTTGCAGGTTTT
>NW_015177590.1:0-296 GCF_001447785.1 Gekko japonicus
GCAGTAGAAAAGCTAGATTTGAGCTCAGTCGCATCTTAGAGACCAACAAGATTTCTGGGGTATGAATTTTGGAGAGTCAAAGCTCCCTAAGGATGTGTCCTTCAGACTACCTGACCATCTCTTGGAAGCTAACCGATGATCAAAGAAAATGGCCAACAATAGATTCATAAAGGAGAGAGAGATCTATCAATAGCTACTAACCATGGTGACCATAGGTGTCAGCAAGCAGCCAATGTGTTTTCCTATTCTCTATGTATGCGCTTATCTGCTTTCACTTTCCCATGTATGCCTATTGA
>NW_015177590.1:375-464 GCF_001447785.1 Gekko japonicus
GTACTATCCATGAGAAGCAAATGTGTTATGATTATCTAGAAGCGTTGCTTCCCGGGCTCAATGGCCCGTGCGGGAACTCCCGCAATTGG
>NW_015177591.1:0-440 GCF_001447785.1 Gekko japonicus
ATGGGAGGGAAGGCAGGATTACTTCCTTTCACTGCTCCCGGTGATACCAGGCAGAATTAGGCTCCCATGGTGCACCTGGGATCTCACTTTTTAAATGGCTATATGTTCCCGGAGCAAACTCACATCCCATAATCCTCTGTGATGTGCTTTCTCTTTACATATGGGTCAGCTACGAGTCCCCTGGCACACACCTATTTCTCCTAGTGCTCAGCTGGGAAAGGTTAAAGCGCTTAGGGCTCTTTAGCTTGGAGAAACGATGACTGAGGGGTGACATGATTGAGGTTTATAAGATTATGCATGGAAAAGAACAGGTAGAGAAAGAGGTACTTTTCTCCCTTTCTCACAATACAAGAACTCGTGGGCACTCCATGAAATTGCTGAGCGGTCAGGTCAGAATGGATAAAAAGGAAGTTCTTCACCTAAAGAGTGATTAACACATG
>NW_015177592.1:0-104 GCF_001447785.1 Gekko japonicus
AATCAGCCTCGCTGTCAGATGGCCTGTCTGAATGGAAGCAATCCCCCTCCACGCACATGAACACATGAAACTTCCTTCTACTGCTTCAGATCCCCCCCCCCCCG
>NW_015177592.1:116-344 GCF_001447785.1 Gekko japonicus
GTGCCTCCTCAGACTGGCACGGGCTCTCTGGTTCTCAGGCAGAGACGGGTCTTTCACGCCACCTTCTGCCCGGTCCTTTTAACTGGAAATCCCCGGGATTGAGCCTCAGACCTTCTAGGTACAAAGCAGAGGTTCTACCATGGAGGCACAGCTCCTCCACTGTGGAGGCTGCAGTTCGGAGTGGGGAAATGCCCTCAACAATGAAGAAGAGGAAGAGGAAGAGGAAGA
>NW_015177593.1:0-16669 GCF_001447785.1 Gekko japonicus
TTTGTTTACCAAAAAAGAAAAGAAAAGCAGAGTTTTAAAGCCTATACTAGTTAAATACTTTTGCATAGTGTTAGGAGTTCAACTGTGCGGATTAACACAAATATCCCTATGAATGATCAAAGTACCTAACAAACAAATGAGTGGTCACAGCCATGGCAAAAGAACATGTTTCTTGATGTCTAGAAACCAATTTCCCTCCCTTGGAATCAAATAGCCATCAGAACTGGGGATACGAATTAAAGGTGTGTTGAGCGAGAAAGCTTTTTTCGTTTGTTTTTCTGAGTTGCCCCCTATTTTTTCCCCTGGGATTAAATATTTTTCTCTCTAAAAGAGAATGTTGAGTGAAATGCTATTTACAGTACGATAACAAATAGTGTTTTAGTAAGTTGTGCTAAAGGCCCTCTCATTAAAAAAAAAGTAAAAAATAACGGGCTGGATCCAATCAGCTTTGGTGGGGGGGGGATAAAAAGGAGAGAGGAATCCGCCTAGACTACACAATAATTTGGTGACAATGATTCCTGCAAGGACAAAAGCCATGTGAGACGGGGACTGTAATAAAGAGGGGAAGTGGGCAAGATTGAATTAAAAAGTTGACTGTTCCCAATACAACATAATTGACAATAGTTCCTGTATATAACTCAAATTCCCTCACCTGATTCAGATTCCTTCATGATCTATAGCATGTGACTGCCACTGGCCTAAATTTGGAAGCATGCAGTGCATTTGTTTAAATGAGATGTTGCTAATGTTGTCCTCAACTGTGATGATGCTGTTTAATGACACAGTATTGCAGGAATAGCTCTTGGAGGACTGGCTACATGAGGGGTGTGTCGCCTAATATGCAAAGGAGTTCGTGCTACAAAAAGAGCCCTTGTTATTATGGTTTAACTAAATAGCTATGCTTACTAACAATGTCTAATACTGTGACTTGCTGGCTGTAGGTAAACACAAGCTCTCTCTCTCTCTCTTTCTCTTTGCCAGCATTGAGTTGGAAGCCATTTCAAAGACGGATCATTGCTTGTGGTGTGTACACTGATCCCACTTTCATCTCTGGTAGGCAGGTGCTGTGTCGTTGTGTCAGGCCTGCTCCCACCAAATTTGCACTGCCCCCTTACTCCCCCCTCCTTCCCCAGTTCTCCCTCTCCCCTCCTCATCCCTCCCAGGAGCCTGGACTTGTTGAGGTAAACCTCACCCACCCACCAGAGGGAGAAGGTGGGGAGGCAGGGCAACAGGCTCCACCTTGCCAGCCTGCTGGAGGGAGAGGGGAAGGACCTGTGGAAAAGGTGGGTGGGCAGGGCAGCAGGGGTCTCTTTCTCCTCTCATGGTCCCATGGCACTCAAGAAAGTCCCATGATGCAGAGAAGGCAGGCAGACAGAATGGCCAGCCTCAGTGTCTCAATGCACCTGCGCCAGGGTGGCAGGGTCAGGGGTCATTTCGCAGAAAAAGAGGTGCAGGAGCTAATTAGCATAACTCATTAGCATAACTTATTTGCATATTCCACACACCCTGACATCACCAGAAGTGTGTCAGAAGGCAACACCCACTGCTCAGGCTCCACTGGACTGTTTTGGATTTCTAGCTATGGAGGGGGGAGTGCAGATCTGTCCTCGCAGAAGAGGGAGAGCTTGTACCTGAATAAAACTTGGTCTTAAAGGTGCCACTGGACTGTTTTGGACTGGGGGCCCGGGGGGAGCTCTGCAACTTACCTGGCTGCTTCTTGCTCTGACTGAGGGCTGCTGGGAGCAGGGGGTGGGGCTTGTTGCATGGTCCCGCCCCTTGGGCTCTTTACTGCCGGAGCTTCGCTCCTGTGCACTCCTGCAGGAAATGACCCCTGGGCAGGGTAGGAGCTTGCTGCCAAGTGACCCAGTGCCATATGGGCCATTCTGCCTCCATGCCTCCTCTGTGCCGGGATGGAGAGGGAGAAGGAGAGGCCTCTCCTGGTTGGTGGGTGGGACAAGGGTCACTTCCAGGTGACATCAGAAATGACATTACCACATTAGGGGCATGAGGGCACATCCCCCCCTCCCCACAAAGAAGTGTCTAGCTATGGTGTTTTTGGATAATGCTGCTTGAAGAAGGGTCTTTTAAAAACCCAGATAGTAAAAAAAACTTCTGCAATGTTGATGATTTTTTCACTTAAACATTCCCCCACCTCTTACTTTTCATGGGTACAATGAAGGCATTTTAGATACATTTTATATATTTATTTGCTAAATTTAAATGCTGTTTTTCCAAAAGTCATCTCCCAAAGATGCTTACATCAATAAAAATGAAGCCTGGTGTGAGATCCAATCAGCTTTTCTGCTGCTGAAAAAAAATAGGAGGGGCTCTCTGACCACCTAAGAAGGCTATGTGGGGGATCATGGGAACAGCATCTGCAAAAGCCATATTGGACAATGACTGTTGTAAGGGGGAATCTTGGGCAATATTGATAGAAGAAGCTGGTGGCATCCCCGCCAAGGCACAGAAAGAAGCAAAGTGAATAGAAAATGCAGATTGGTTTGACAGTTAACACACACATATATAATTGTGTCTTACTGCTTCATTTCTAAGACTTAGTAATACTCTGTAAATATTTTGGAATAAAAATGAATGGATTTATGCTTTTAAAATTCATAAATATTACCTAATATTACTATTTTCTCTTTTCACCAAGTTGTGTATAATACATGATATATGCTTCAGGTGGTTAAATAAGTTAGATTTTTTTCCATGTTGAGACAGAAAAAGCACAAGTCCCCACTGTCTGCAGGTTTTTTTTTCCTTTTTAGTATTAGTGACAGAAATTTGGGAACACTGAATATTCCAGTCACCATCATCACCACCACCACCACCACTGTCATCATCACCATCCCCGTCATGCAAATGAAAATGGCAACAAGATTTTTTGGGATCTCATTCATTTTTTTTCTGTATAGAATTATGTAGAGAGGCACTGAACCCCACCAACATCACCCCAAGCTGTAGAGCAGCTCGGGTTCAACTGAATGCTTCAGATGTCATTGAAAAAGGCCTTTGGAAATCAACACTTAAAAATACTAAAGAGAACATAATAAGAGGTGTCAGAAGAGATCAAAATGGAAAAACTACCATTATTGGCATGCTAGATACAAGAAATCCGACTTACCGACTTCACATTTGAGTTTCTGGAGTTCTTCTGAAGGAAAAAGCATGAGGCAAAAATTCATACATATTATCTACATTTCATAGTACATATATCAACGTTCTGTTTTATCTGTTGATTTTTCCCCACAGGCAAAGATTTAAAGCTTATTTCTGTCCATCACAGGTATTTTAGCAGTGTATTCCTAAACAAAGCTCAGTTCTTCTCAGTTCATTGAAGGCTTAGCTTTCTGTTTAGGAAGCACTATATATGTACTTGTTGAGACACACTGAAGAAAAATTACTGTGTGGGATGGTTGTTAGAATACCTTGGCTAGTTTCCAACAGAAAAGTAAACTGGAAGCTCCTTGTCATTTAAAGAAGATGCTTGCATAATAGATAAGATGGGAGACCTCTCAGAAACCCACACACACACACACATACACAACCCTCACCTTTGTCTGTCTGCCATTGAGACTTGCAATGCAAATAGCAACGAGGGACGATAAAATGCATCAAAAACCCCAATTTAAAACTCACAATTTAAAACTGCCAGTGGGCAGAACTAATCAAACGCTGTCATGAATAAAACCATCTTCCTGGGAGGGTGTTCCTGAATAATGGGGCTGCCGCTGAAAAGGCCCTGCTTCATGTGCTTAATCAGATGAGTTTCTTTGGTTGATGGAACAGTCAACAGGGCCTTTCCTGCGATCTTAATTCCAGGGCTTTTAAGCATTTTTTCCTCATTAAGATTATCATAAAAGGGAAGGTGGAGGTTACAATGCAAGTAACAAAGTCAATACAGATCTTGTTGAATGTCAAAACTGAAAAATTATCACTACATGAAAAAAGGCTTATAATAGTATATCTTGGACCTGCATGGAGAAGAAACATATGAAATAGGGGACTGCAATAAGAATTGTGTCAGACTGAGCAAAAGAGTAGGCTGGATTAAACCCAGTGACATTATATAGATGAAACCTTGCCTATCTATCATTGGCCTGGAAAGAAAATTATTATTTTTCCATGGAACTAATGTTACCAGATAAAGCATGTAGTACACTACTAAATACTTGCTTCAAAATCCAAGTTTTGAATTTTGGTAAATCCATATTGAGGTATGGGAAGTACAACTATTGGTAGGGCTAAATGTTTGAACACTAGTCAGCTGTGAAAAAATGCAAATCAGGAATTCCTCTGCCCTTTAGAGGATATAGTGGGACAACAGAGAAGGAAAAAGACTCCTCAGAACAACAATCAAACTTACCCTTGTCTATCTGCCATTGGCCTGCGAAGAAAATAAAAACATTTTCTCATGGTACAAGTCTTATGAAATAGACCACATAGTGCTCATAAAGTAAATCTATGCTTCAAAATCAAAAGTTAAAATACTGAGTTGTCAAAAATGTCCATACCAACTCAAATCTTCTCACACAACACAGCAGTAGCAAAAGAGTGCGAACTCTTAAACCCAGGGCTTAACCTTATGGCCACCGCCCCAGCTCCCTTGTCTCACTCAAGAGGAAAGCTCCACAAGCTTTGCTTTCCATAAACTTACGTTTCTCCTCATTGAGGTTATCTGAAAAAGAGCGAAGAAAGGTTCTTTACAATGCAACCCAACACAAATCTTGTTGAATGTCAAAACTGACATTCTAATACTGATTAGTTTCTTTTCTCCTTGGAGAAGGCTCTGCTGGGGATCTATTGTGCCTGCATGGAAGAGAAACATGTGGGATGAGGGCTGTAGGAAGGAGGAGAATTGGATGTGATTTAGTAAAAGAGCTGGCTGGATCCAACCCATTAACCTTATATTTGTGAAATGAATAAATTGCTTCAAAGGTTCAGAGATTGTTGTAATTTAGAGGTACATCCTTATAATAACAAAGAGGGTGGGAATTTAAAGAGGGTCCCAGCTGACCAGTAAGGAGGAGCTGCAGGCAGTAGGGTCAGACAGCATTCAAGGAAACAATGAGAATATGGTTTCAGAGGGTAGCTGTATTGCTCTGCAGCAGACTAGCTAGATTTGAGTCTAGATCAGAGGTCATTTCGGGGGGATCTTGGAGGATAGAGCTTTTGAGGGTCACAGCTTCCTTAATCAGATACGTCTGATGTAGGGAACTTTGACTGTCAAGAGCTTATACTCCCAAATTCTTGCTGGTCTCCAAGGTGATACAGGAATCAGATCCAGGAGAATACGGTGTTTCTTTGGCAATTAGCTATTACATTTACTTTTACTATGATGTGCCTCTCATTTGATTGAACCCTAACTTTTGATAAAACTTACCAACTTCTCTTTGAAGTTTTTGGAGTTCTTCTGAAGGAAAAGCCATGAAAGAAAAAGTCACACACTTCTCCACATTTCATAACATAATATTAATGTTCTATCTATTGGCTTCTTCCACAGGCTAAGTACTTTACACATTGAAATGCTGGGAAGTATAATTACTGCTTAGGCTAAAACTTAGAATACTGTGGCTAGCTGCAAACAGGACTACTGACACATAGATTAACGTTGATTATCTACATTGATTTTCCACACATTGATTAACCACCTTCAAATCAATTGGGTCAATATGTGTTCAGGTCAGGAGAAAGAGACTGGATTTCTAGGTACTCTCAATGACTGTGCTATGGAGCAGATGATCACAGAACCTACTGGGGTGAGGTGAACCTGGACTTGGTCCTAAGTAATGCTCAAGACCTGGTGAGAGATGTAAATGTGATAGTACCAGTTGGGAACAGTGACCATAATGCTATTAAATTTAGCATTTATGTAAATAGGGAGTTGCCCCAAAAGACCAACACAACTACATTTAACTTTAGAAGTGTAACGTCTCTGAAGAAGAGACTAAACAGAAAGGTAAGGAGGGTCATATCCATCAGGAAAGCTTGGAGACTATTTTAAACTATAATAATTGAAGCTCAGATGCAATGCATATTTCAAGTTTGGAGGGTATGAATAGGTTTTTAAAAAGGCCTGCATGGTTAACAAACAAAGTAATGGAACCAGTAAAAGGTAAGAAGGATTTATTTAAGCATTGGAAGCCTAGTCCCAGTGAGGAAAATAAAAGGGAGCACAGGCTTTGGCAAATAAAATGCGAGTTGGTGATCTGACAGGCAAAAAGGGACCATTAGGAACGTGTTGCAAAAAACATCAAGACCAACAATAAAAATGTTTTCAGATACATTAGAAGCAGAAAACCAACCAGGGAGGCAGTGGGGCCCTTGGATTACCAAGAGGTGAAAAGATTAACAAAGGATGATAGGGAAATGGCAGAGCAGCAGAATGCATTTTTTGCCTGTCTTCACTGTGGAAGATGGAAGGTGCTTGCCTACTCCAGAACCACTGAATCCAGGAGGTGTGTCAAAAGACCTGAGTCATACTGAGGTGATGAGAGAGGAAGCCCTGTGACTGATGGGCAAATTAATACAACCAATGAGGGGTAACACAACAGAGGTTTACAAAATTATGCATGGGACAGAGAAGACAGAGAAAGAAGTACTTGTCTCCTTTTCTTACAATAAAATAACTCATTGGCACTCAATGAAATTAATGAGCACTAGGCTTAGAACAGATAAAAGAAAGTACTTTTTCACCCAAAGAGTAATTCACCGCTGCAGGATGGGGTGGCAGCTAGGGATGGGCATGAATCGGAAAAATACAATTTGTGTTGGTTCATCACCAAACCACAAAAAGAACCATGAACTGATTTGAACTGAGAGATTCATTTGCAAAATGAATGGGTTTATGGTTCATGGTCCTGCAAACCCCATTTAAAGGGACTGCAGTTCCATTAAATGTGGGTTTCAGAAAGTCTGAAAAACAGCTGATTGGCAGGGAGCAGGCTACTCCCCCTCTGCTCAGCTGTTTTTGAGGCTTTCTCAGGGAACAGAAAGCAGGGGTTTAAAGGGACCAATGCTCCCCCTAAGCGGTGGAGTCTTGTGAGCAAAAATTCTACTTTGTGAGCTACTGGCATTAAAGTTGTGAGTGAGTGATCTAACTGCTGCATAAACTAGTTTGCTCTGGAGCCATCCTTCCTGGGCTAAGACAAAAATGTGTGAGCCGGAGGCTAAAAAACCTTGAGCTAGCTCACACTAACTCAGCTTAGGGGGAGCACTGAAAGGGACTCAAAGTCTTTTACCCCTGCCTTCTCCTCTATCAACGAACTGTCTCAAACCACCATGAAAAGTTCATGGAAGTTTGTGACTGTAGACCTATCATGAACTTTAGTTCATAAACCATAAACTGGACAAAATTTGTGACAATTTTGCTTTGTAGTTAAGCTCATGCCCATCCCTAGCAACAGCTACAAACACAGACAGCTTCAAGAGGGGACTGGATAAACATATGGAGCAGAGGTCCATTAGTGGCTATTAGCCACAAGGTATAGATGGAACAGTGTATCTGGCGAAATGATGCTCTGTATTTTTGGTGCTTGGGAGGCAACAGTGGGAGGAGTTTTGGCCCCACTGGTGGACCTCCTGATGGCACCTGTTTTTTGGCTACAGTGTGACACAGAGTGTTGGACTGGATGGGCCATTGACCTGATCCCAAATTGTTTCTCTTATGCTCTTATGTTCAAAAATGCAAATGGAGAAGGACTCTGCCCTTTAGCGGGTTTGGTGGAACAATAGAGAAGAAGGAAGACCTCTCAAAACCATGACCAAACTCACCCTTGTCTATCTGCCATTGTCCTGCAAAGAAAATAAAAACATTTTCTCATGCAACCAGTCTTATGTAGTAGAGCATATAGTGCACTTGTAAATCTTTGCTTCAAAATCAAAAGTTAAAATACTGAGTTGTCAAAACTTCCATACCAACTCAGATCCTCTCACACAACACAGCAGCAGCAAAAGAATGCAAAAACCTGGGACTTAACCCTATTGCCACCTCCCCAGCTCCCTTGTCTCACTCAAGAGGAAAGCTCCATTAGCTTTGCTTTCCAGAAACTTACCTTTCTCCTCATTAAGGTTATCTGAAAAGAGAAAAGAAAGGTTCTTTACAGTGCAAATCAACACAAATCTTATTGAATGTCAAAACGGACACTCTAATACTGATTAGTGTCTGTTCTCCTTGAAGAAGGCTCTGCTGGGAATCTATTGCACTTGCATGGAAGAAAAACATGTGGGATGAGAGCTGTAGGAAGGAGGAGAATTGGATGTGATTTAGTAAAAGGGGTGGCTGGATCCAACCCAGTAACCTTATATTCATGAAAGGAATAGGAAATTGCTCCAAAGTTCTAGTGGTGGTTGTAATTTAAGGACACATTCTTATAACAGCAAAGGAAATGGGAGTTTAAAGAGGATCTCAGCTGGCAAGGAAGGAGGAAATGCAGGCAGTAGAGTCAGAGAGCATTCAAGGAAGCAATGAGAATATTGTTTCAGAGGGTAGCTGCATTGCTCTGCAGCAGACCAGCTAGATTAGAGTCTAGATAGATTTGAGACCAACAAGAAATGGAGGATAGAGTTTTCGAGGGTCACAGCTTCCTTCTTCAGAAACCTGACGATGGCAGGTTTGACTCTCAAAAGCTTATACCCCCAAATTCTTCTTGGTCTCTAAGTTGCTACTGGACTCAGATCCAGAAGAATACTGTGTTCCTTTGGCAATGTCCCGCTCGCCCCCATTATCTGGTCCTGGTCCACCTTCTGCCATTGCTGCCGCCATGCCTTCCTCTTTCCCAGGAACACTGGAGACCTCAGAGTGGCTGGGCATGGGGTGGTTACTTCACCTCCCCCATTTCAAACCCATTGGTTTTCTTCTCTCTCTCACTCTATCTGATAGAAAAACTGACTTACTTCTCCCTGACCTCAGCTCTTCTGTCCCTTATGTACCTCCCCCTATCCTCAACTCTCTTGAGTCATCCCACCCTTGATAGCTGTGTCCCCTTTCATAATCCTTGATGCCCTCCCTACTACTGGGCATTGGTGTTCCTCTGTTGCTGGCTTCCACAGCGAGGCTGTCAGCTTCCCTGCAGACCTTCCCCCCCTCCAGCCCTCTCCCCATTCCATTGGGTTGATGAACTTTCATGAACCACCACTGGGCCACACCCACCTCCCACACCCTGCCCAGCCTCGGCCTGCCAGCCCAACTGCCAGTCTATCTCCCATCGTTCCCATCGGGGGTCATGCAGGGGGCCTCCTGACACAAGTGGCTGTGGAGTCTAGCTCATGGTGAGTTGATCTTGCTTGTGGTTGTCCCGGGGTCCCACCTCATTGCGATTTGGGGAAGAGGACGGGGCAGGCAAGTTGGGTGTGCCTGTACACAGACAGGCAATAAACTATTACATTTACTTTTACTTTGGTGTGCTTCTCATATGATTGAACCCTAACTTTTGATAAAACTTACCGACTTCTTTTTGAAGATTTCGAAGTTCTTCTGAAGGGAAAGACATAAAAGAAAAAGTGACACATTGCATAACACAATATTAATGTTATTCTTCCACAGGGTAAGTATTTGATTTAAAGCTTATTTCTCACTACCCATCATGGGCATTTAACAGTGCATTCCTAAGCACAGCTAGACTCTTCTCAGTTCATTGAAATCAATTTGCTTTGAAACAAGTACTGTTTTGGATTCTACTATATACCTTTACATATTGAGATGCTGGGAAGTACAACTACTACTTAGGCTAAATGTTAGAATGCTGTGGCTAGCTGCAAACAGAAATGCAAACTAGGAAGTCCTCTGCCCTTTATTTAGCAGATATCATGGAACAACAGAGAAGGAGGAAGATCTCTCAAAGGCACGATCAAACTCACCCTTGTCTATCTGCCATTGGCCTGCAAAGAAAATAAAAACATTTTCTCATGATATCAGTCTTATGAAATATAGTGCTCATAAAGTAAATCTATGCTTCAAAATCAAAAGTTAAAATGCGGAGTTGTCAAAATGCCCAAACCAACTCAAATCCTCTCACACAACACAGTAGTAGCAACACAGTAGTAGCATAAGAGTGCTGATTCTTAAACCCAGGGCTTAACCCTACTGCTGCCTCCCCAACTCCCTAGTCTCACTCTAGAGGAAAGATCCATAAACTTTGCTTTCCAGAAACTTACATTTCTCTTCATTGAGGTTATCTGAAAAAGAGGGGGGAAAGGTTCTTTACAATGCAAGTCAGCACACATCTTGTTGAATGTTAGAACTGATACTCTAAATCTGATTAGTTTCTGTGACAGAGGAGATCCCTGTTCTCCATGAAGAAGGCATCCTTGAAATCTATTGCATCTGCATGGAACAGAAACATGCTGGATGAGAGCTTTAGGAAGGAGGAGAAGTGGGTGCTATTGAGCAAAAGAGCTGGCTGGAAGGTAGCGGATTGCATCTAAGCAATAGGAATAAATGACAATATTTTGGAACTGTTAAATAAAAGAACTATTTAGACAATTTGAGTGTTACTCCTTCCATTTGTAAATGATCACAAGGGGCCAATTTCCTGCAGAAATTAACACAGCAGAAGAGAATCATCTGCCTTTTAGACAGAGGGAAATGAATTGTCAAAGGTTCTGGAAATGCAAGGGTTTTTAAAAGGTTTTAAACCCTCCCAAGCATCACTCATTATTTTTTTTCTAAAAACAGAAGAGAACCACCCCCAGTTCAGGCTGCCTTTTAGAGAGGGGGATGGAATAATAGAAGGTGGAGGATTTTACAAAGTTTTCTTTTAAAAGGTATTGCATTATTTCTATGCAGCCTTGTGTTATCCATGCTCCTCAAAATTAAAGGTAAATAAATAAATCAGGGTGAGCAAAGAATCTTGAGGGTCACATGAGAACACAGAGGGGGAGAGTTTCAAAGCAGATCAGGTTTGACAGAGAAACCACAGCGAAAAATTGACAGAAAATAGACTACCCTAGGCTGTCTGGAATCTCTGTTACAAGGGCAAATACATATTGAATCACATCAGCAACCATAGTACCCCGAAAATCACTCTGGTATGGAAGTAGCAGTGGGAATTTAGTAGATACAAACTACAAAGTAAGGATTATGAGTTGAACCCAACCAACTGGTGAAAAAGGAAGGAAGGGTGCCCTTTGATGACAAAGTCTATGGTACTAGTGATCATGGGACTTACATTGGCAAAAGCTGTTTGGTAAGGAGGTGAATCAGGTCAGACTGAAAGGTAAAAGATAACTGGATCTAACTCAAGGTGCTCAGACTAAAATGTATGAAAAGCCACATAAATAACAAAAAAGTCAACTTACCAATACTGTTAGCAAGCACCAGTAAGAGTAAGCAGAGGAAATCTAAGTATAAATGAAATATATTACTGTTCTCAAAAACACAAATTATAATTACAAAAAAATTCTTAGAGAAAACAGTACGGTTCTAAGTAGGGATGGACACAAACCACAAAAATATAGTTTGGTTCGTGGTTTATGGCCGAACTATGAACCAAACCACAGACTGAACCTGGAGGCTCCTAGGCAAACCGAATGGCTTCATTTTGGTTCATGGAGCAGGGAGCAGAAAGCATGGGTTTAAAAGGACTCTATGATGGCCCTGTCCACTTCCCTCCCTCAGAAGCAAGATTTCCCCTCCATTTTTCTTTCTCTTCTGTGACTGAGCTGCCCTAGTTATGTGTTTTCTTCTTTCCTGAAGAATTCTGGCTGTTCCATCCTGTTTAGCTTCTGAGATCTGACAAGATTGGCCTATACCATGCTCCCTTCCCTCCTATTTCTGCCCTACTGCAATGCAAAGAGCAGGGCTAACTAGGACCAGTTCAATGCACAAGTGACCAAAACAGCTGCAAAGGGCAGTGAATGGAAGGAGGCAACTAGTGTGGCTTGTGCCATTTACTGCCTCTCAGACACAGGCCTGCCTTGGACCCAGGAAGGAAAGAACAAGAGGAGGCATCCACCCTCATGTAGGTCATTGCTGGGCTCCTAGACAGGTTGCAGATCACCTCTTCAGCTCACCTTGGAATCTATGGAGGCAAAACAGGAGGATCTATGTACCCCCTCACTCATGCTGTCACTGGGTTCCAAGAGAGGCAGTCTGCCTTGGAGCCTGGATGAGGGTGCTTAGGAACCTATGTTCCCAGAAAGTGTAGTAAATTCTTACCTCATTCACCCCGAGACATTTACAAAGATGCACAGAAGAGTGGAACATGGAGATGCCAGTATCCTCATCTTGGATCCCTGAAAGACAACATGAGGGATGAGTGATCACTGCTCTGTTCCATTCGCAATTTGATTATAGATTATGAGCAATGATCTCGAACAATTATGAACAGAACTCACAAAATGTTTGCATTTTTCATGTTCTAAATGATTCTAAAACTGTATGAAAAATGTTTGGTGCATGCATGCTCTCATATTGCTTTCTTTACAGCTATCCCCTGCCCTTCATCTCTCATATATATTTTGATATTAATGACTTACAAAAGAAGTGTTTCCATCCTGCTTGGGAGTGGGTAGCTGAATTTATTAATTAATTTAAAACAAATTACTTCGATTTACCTTAAACCCTAAGGAGCTTAAGTAATAAGTCCAAACAGACTTATAATGCATGAATGGTACAGGTTGTTTTAACACTTGTTTTTAGCCACTCTGAGCTTGTTGAAAGGATAGACTTGTAGCCCAGAGGTGCTGCCTTTACTTTCTAACCTGAGCTAGAGACCCACAAACCCAGACCAAGGAAGACACTCCTGGTTCTGAAACACAGAGTCAGCCTGCAAGCAATCTGCAAAAAGGGATTTCATACTCAGGTTTCACACAAGGCAAACCTCCAAGGCCATATCCACACACCCCTCCACCCAGAAGAGGTATGCATATGAAACAATGGGTTCCATCAGGTAGGTATCTGCACTTCTAAAGGCTATTCAGTTGCCACCTGGCACATAGCCCTTCTGTTTCCAGAACTTCACCTATCTCTTTCGTGTGACCCCAGATTTATGTGAGGATCCTTTTCTCCAAACCTGTCTTTTTCTACTCCATCTCTCAATATACTGAGATAAACCAATCATTCATTCAAATATTAGGGATTCTTCCTGATGCTAACCAGGAACTCATCTCCCACCTTTTGTCTATACCTGGGAACCTTTTCAAACTGCCTTGACTGGACCGTTAGTGGTCAGAAAAACTATTCAACTAGCCACCCAGCACCTGGCTTAAACTAATCAAGGCTATTGTTAACCCTGATTCTGCCCCTCTGGAACTTCATTGGTCACATCCAGGTCTGGCTCCTCCTGATGCCCCACTTCCTGGGACACAGGATTGGCCCAGGTAATCTTTTGTCTTCACCTGAGACAAGCCCCTCAAGACCTCCTATTGGTCAGCATTGTTTCCCAAGGTCTATATCCATCCACGCACACACAATCTCTCTTTATCTCTGCCCCCCATCACATAACGCTGGCCATTGACACTATCCTCTTCAAGGACTTCTGCATGTCTGGACAGGTGGTATTACCCCATAACTGACCCCTCTATTTGCTATCAATAACCTCTGCTATCTTAGTTCTGTATTGTTTGCTCTTTTTGAATGCTTAGTGTGCTTGTAATTAGGGAAATACTTTAATAAAAACTATTTAATTTACTCTTCAAATCTGGAGTCTTCCTACTGTGCTGGACCTTGGTATAAAAAGGTGTTCTGGTACCTTGTATCTCTCTGGCCTTGCCTGCTGCCTAGCTAATTCCACAAACAACAAGGCAGGCCATTGGCGGTAACAGACTGTAAATATTTCAAATACACAACAATATATATTTCTGAATAATTAAAAATATGAGTTAATTATTTTATATAAAATAAAGAACCTATACTTCTGATTATCGTCAAATATATTAAAAATGAAACAAATACTCTAAAAGGATTGCTTCTGTGCAGTTTAATGCTGTATATATCAAAGGGCAGATTTTTGAACTTTGCTGTGCAATGCTCAGTTTCTTTGCACACTAGTCACTCTACCAATCTGATCCCTGGCAAAAGCAATGTAGGGGAGGATATAATTGTCCATGTCTCATTTATTTTGCTTACCTTTTACAGAAAGCTGGAAGGTGACCTCTTTGTGAAGTAAATTGGACTTCACTGAACATAAGTATTTCCCAGCATCCTCCTCTTGAATGTTCTTGAGTTTCAGATAGCCATTTTTGTTTTTGAATTCATTGCCTTTGAAGACCTCTGCCTTTTGCTTGTATTTCTTCCCAAACCAAACTCTAGTGCTTGGTCCATCTGAAGAAGTGCACCTGTGACCAAGAGTGTCTTCAGAGTAAACCACTGCACTGGTGTTCTGTAACAGGTAAGAATAGATGGTCTGATGCTTCCCAGGACTAATTCTTCTCCATTGCATCTTCAAATAGAATAGTTCATGTTCTGCAATAAGTGGGCATGGCAGAATGACTTCTTCCCCAACAGAAGAATTAATTATACCTAGAAAGTATACATCCCATTAATAAGTATTGATTTACTTACAAATAGTATTTCAAGTCCACACCGGCATAACTTAGTGAACATGTACCAGGGAAATAATTCAAATTGGACAGAATCTCGGAATTCACTCAGGATTCAAATTTGATTTTTTAAAACATATTTTAACTTTAACTACCTCAAATTTTATATTGATGGCTATTTTTACATTGCAATTGTAAGCTGAGTTATGCCCTTCTAAATCAATTAAGCTCAATATTCTTGCTTTTAGTTGAGAAAGGATTTAGTTAAGAATTAATTAAGAAAGAACAATGGCTATTTTCAGGGCTTTTTTTGGAAGGGGGGGGAAAGAGGTGCCAGAACTCTCAAGAGGGAAATGAAGTTTTCAATCTGTATACTGAAAACTCATAAACTTTGAAACATTTTTTTTAAAAAAATATCGAAGAGGTTCCAAAACTTTGTTCCAGCATGTCCCCCCAAGAAAAAAGCCCTGGGTATTTTGCTTCTTGTTCAAGACAGCAAAAAACAAAATTGGTTAATGATTGGCTGGCTGATGGGGTCTGTTTGACTTGGTAGGTTGTGCAAGCATGGCTAAAAGGACGTTCGAACCATCAAAACTTTCATAATTACCCCCTGGTATCATCTCTATGGTATCTTCTTTGTAGACATGCCCACATGTCAGGGCACACACATATTGACCAGCGTCTGCTGCTTTCACCTTGATGAGAGTCACTTCAAGGTATCCATTAATATACTGTCCTTTTTGAGTTCTGTTCTTCTCTCTCTCTCCTGAGTTGCTTCCCTGAATGCTTGGCTGTGTTGTGTTATCAAGAATATATACAGTTTTATTTTCAGAGCTTTCCCATTTATATAAGTAGACTTTCAGAATTGGGGATCTGCAGTTTCTTACTTGGCAGGACAATATCACATCTTCTCCAATACGGACATTTGTTGGATTAACATTTCCAACAATTGAAATATCATCTGCAAGACAGAAAACCGGATGATAATTTTATTGATTTTTGTGTCTATAATAGTAAAAGAATCCATATCTCCATCTGTCTGTCTGTGGCATGCATAATTCATCGGAAAAAGAAGCTAGGAGTCTCAAAATTGGCCATCCGTGTCAGGATGATCATAGGAGTTGCAGTGCCAAACATGAAAGGAATTGGAACATCTTGGTCAATGTAATCTACAGAGACTCCCCACTCCCTTCTTTTTGTGCTGAAAGATATCGCTGCCTCTGGCAGGTGTAAATCATCAGAAAAGAAAGCCAGACATTGGAAAATTGGCCACCAAGTTCAGAATGATGATGGGAGCTGCAGTGCCCAAAAGGTAGTGAATTGGACCATCCTGGTCTAGATTGTTTCCCCAACATCCCCCTGGAAGCAAAGGTTTGCTCATGAGAAGCCAGGAAAGTGCAGGCAGCCAGGATAGGGAGGGTAGAACATATAATCTCTCTGACAACACAAACAGGTTTAAAAAAGTTCCCTGACCCATCAGAGCATTTTGTTGCATAGTGTTTAGAATGCTGGCCTAGAATCAAGGAGACCCAGACTTGAATCTGTACTCTGCCAAGGAAGGTTGCTGGCTTACTTTGGGCCAGTTACATACTCTCTGGCAGATCTACCTCACAGGGTTGTTGTAGGGATAAAATGGAGCAGAAGAGAGCCACGTAAATTGCTTTGGGTCCCCAATGGGGAGAAAGGCAGCACAGATAGGGAGGATGGGACATATCCTCATTTTTGCAAGAAAGAAAAAGGTGATTTAGGAACCTCCCTGAGCTATCATAGCCAGTGTGGTGCAGTGGTTAGAGCGTCTAACTAAGATGTCAGAGAGCCAGGTTTGAATCCCACCCCAGCCAATGAAGTTTCCTGGGTGAACTTGGGCAATCACATCCTCTCACCCTTACCTACCTTATAGGTTTGCTGCGGTAAGGATCAAATGGAGGACAGAACAATGATGCAAGATTCTTTGGATCTCCATTGAGAAGAAAGAAAGTTGGAGTAGGACATTTGTGATAAATCTAATTTTGCCTACAGCTTGTCAACAAAAGACGATCACTCATCCTGTTGCTTCCTCAAGTACCGCTGCCTCTGTGTGAGGCAGAACTGCTTGTTCAGGATTCAAACTACTGTTAAATATTAAATTAGGTCACAAAATTATTGAACAGTATTGGCCATTTGTCATTTCTTCCAGTGAGCCCAA
>NW_015177594.1:0-15370 GCF_001447785.1 Gekko japonicus
TTGTTTGTCTGGATTAAGAATGAAAAAAAACCATTAATGTGCTCAGAAGCCAGATCTCTATAGGATAAATTGAAGGTGAGGTCCCATAAAGCTGTCGTGATCCAGACTTTCCCCGCTACTGGTTTATTAAATATTTCATCTGCTCTTTGAACAAGGTATATTGCTTCATAGAAGAGGCGAGTCTGCCCATAATAAACAACCACGTTGACTTGTCTCCATAGCGGAAAGGAAGTAATGGGAGCCACTGGATTTTCCAGACGATATCTTGGGACGCTGATTGAGAAAGCAACACAAATACCGTGTCTGAGGAGCAGAGGTGTCAATATCCTCAGGAACCTTTCTCCATTGTCAGTGTCTGGAGCAATGAGGCCAATCCACGTCCATCTAAAGTGCAGGAGTAATTGGACAATGTGCAAGTTCAGGGTTTCTTCTTTGGGGAGCATCGAATAGAAGAAAGGGAACCGAGTCTTATCACTTAAAACATGAGAAACAGAACCAAAACTGACCTAGAAAGGAGAGAGGAAAGCTCAAATGCATGTAGTTAACTATATAGTAGAAACTTTGGTTCTGTAAGAATTTATATAAATGCCAATCTCTATAGAATTCATATAGGCCTGAAGCCTTTGGCTCTATCATACAGCAGCATATTCATGCAGAGGCATCTCAAATGCTGTTTCGAAAGATGACCTGTTACGCTGCCAAAATCCAGTTGAAAGAGAATGAAGGAGAAGATGGTTGGAGGCTATAGTGACCTTTTTGTGGTTAGAGTCGTTGGCAAGACTATGGCAGGACTCTAAATCATAAATGGCTGCCAACAATTGATGGTCCTAATATTGTCATTTTGAAAGTATGAAAATAAACAAGATATGTTGCCAGGAAGTTTTGGGCAAATGGCAAACGGCTTTTGAGAGAGAGCTGAATGTGGAGCTATGCATAGCCTTAAAGGGAGCTTATAGGCATACATTTACATATTTTACATATGCAGTAGGAGGACTAAGACTGTGGAACAAGGAATATACTTTGAGATTGATAAGGTGTAGAATATGAATCTCAATTTCTAAGTTAAGGGGATTTCTGATAGCTTGGAACTTTTGATAGCTTGGAAATTCCCCAATTAACATCTGCTATTGATAGTTTGTTCTTGGTGTGAACTACTGAGAACAATACGATGTTTGGCCTTTTGTGAGGATCTGGTCTGAGAGGAGAATAGAGAAGTAGGAGCAGGCAAGTGGATTTACACGGTGAAATCTGAGTTTTTACTGATAAACCTTTATAAACTCATAATATATTCAATACACATGTTATTTACACATAGTTAAGAGAGGGGGGTTGTGTTTTGCTACGAGGGGCCTGCTTAAATTCACTGTGGATATATTCTGAGCTGCAGTGAATCTGTAATTAGGCTGTGAGGAATGATACATAAGCAAAAACATTACATGAAGCATGTTACATGGAATTTACATTAACATACTCTATAAACCTCATATTAAATCCCATTTTACTAATAACAGAGACTAATAGGGATTAGGTTTGTTAGTTTATAAGATTAGTTTCTTAGTCTAAGATCTAGGTGGTGAATGTTACTGGTATTATTCGTGTTATTAAGAAAAGTTCAACATCCCATACTGTGATCCATATTACATCATGAAATGGATTGTAGCAGATTGCTGGGAGTAAGACATAAAATGAGATACTCAAAATGGATGCCTAAGAGTCAAAATGGATAACTGGGGAAAGAGGATAGCTGAAGCCAAGGTCAGGGAGACCTTAGGAAGTTTGAGGAATTGGCAAATTGGAGAAAGATTCCATGAAGGAATCTGGGGAACATTAAAGGAGAAGTGAAGTCACAGTCAAACTAACCCTGTTAGGCATGTCCATCTTGTTGGAAATATGTGAGTTGCAAGGTCTAAAATTCCAGTCATTATAGGGTTAATTTCTTACCTTGTGTGCTATTGTTTAGCCTGACCCAAAAGGAAACCTGGCTCAGAGCCAATGCAAACATAGCTGGGAAATCTAAGTCTGTTTACTAACATTCATGTGGTCTGTCTGTTTGTAGCTGTAAGCAGGGTTCTTTTTGTAGCAGTAACTCCTTTGAATATTAGGCGATACACCCCTAATGTAGCCTCCCTTTGAAGCTGTGGGCGTAGTCCATCAGTGTGTGATCAGACACAACTGCGGGTGAGTCATGGTTTTTTGTGATGTTTTCCCCCTATGTGCTTAACCGAGGGATCGATGAATTGCACCTCTGCACTGAGGGCTCCCTATGGAGTTTGCGATTATGCGCATACTGTGAAGGGGAGAAGAAACAATGGCACGGAGTTGGAATGGCCTGATCAGACCATCCCGACGCCATGAGACTGTGCTGGAGTGATCGTACACAGGAAAGTCCTTCCGTGGCCAGTCACAACCTGTTTACTACCGGATTTTCCCCAGTGTCTTTTAACTCTGCTTCTGCGGCAGAGCAGAACGGGTTGCCGACGGCTGCGGGGCACTTCCCAGATGTTGTTGTCTAATCACGCCCTTTAAATCTGCCTGGCATTCGCGCCTATGTCGCGTCTAATTGTGTGTATGATCGCAGACTGAGTCACCCTAGCTTAATCCAGCTTTCCTTGACTTTCCTGACCCCAGAGACAGAAAGAAAGGGCTGACTCTGTTGTATACGTCAGATGTATATGTCAAATGCTCATCACAGACTTGACTGACAGTTACATTCGCTTCAGTGGGTAAAAGAGGGTACTTAATGTCTGAAGTAGTTTGGTTCAGGGTTGTTCTGATCAACCACCCTGCCGTTATGGGTCTTTGCAGACAACCAAGAATTTAGAACTTTAAGAGAGCGATCAGATGGGGGGGTAAACTGATTACAACCGTTGCACACAGGGAGAGGAGAAAAGAGAAAAGGATATAGGTTAAATGAAAAGAGGTATTGTTTAATGTGTTGTTATATCCAAAAATAAAAAGTCTGTTTTAAAAAAAATGTCTGAATTAGTTTGGTTCAGGGTTGTTCTGATCAACCACCCTGCCATTATGGGTCTTGGCAGAACAACCAAGAATATCCTTTATAGAACTTTGAGTTATGTATCGGGGTTGTGTTGAAATATTCTATGTCGAATATTGGAATGGTACAAAAATGTTTTCTGACTTAAGAGTGTGCAATAGAATAAATTGAGTTTTGGTTTAGAACACCCCTCTCTCTCTCTCTCTCTCTCTCTCTCTCTCGCTCTCTTTTAATGGGAGTGTATGAAAAGGTTCCTGAACCCTTCATTTCCCCAACACTAAGTCGGGTTGGCCCTGGTTAGTACTTGGATGGGAGACCACCAACGAAGTCCAGGGTCACTGCACAGAGGCAGGCAAGGGCAAACCCCATGGGGTCAACGTAAGTCGGCTGTGACTTGTTGGCACTTTCCACGATCGCCATTGTACTAAGAAGTCTTGTTTCTCTTAGCTGCTTTCAAGTTTCCTTAGCCTGGCTTTTTAAAACTCACTGCAGTATTGAGTCTTCTTGGGGGAGGGGGAAGACAACAGAATGAAACTGGACTCCTCCCACACCCCAGTTCAAACCTGCGGGACTTTGTAGTTGCTCAGCATGGTTGAAATGTGGATGGAGATTTCAGAATCGGTCCCTTCAATGACAGCTGATAGGCCGTCCTGTCTTCCACAGCTGTAGTTGGGAATGTTCTTGTGGCCAGCAGAAAGCATGTCTACCATGGCATCGTACATCAGCCTTTCATTGAAAAAGTCGTTATAGATGTTGTAGCCCAGGGTAACATTTTGTAAGAGACCGGGATTCTTGTTGACCTCTTGAATGGCAAGCAAGATGGGCAGGATGTGTCGATGCCCTCTGAGTGGTTTCCTAAACGGAAGGGATGCATCACATGATCATTCCCCATTCACTGATAACGCCATATCAAATCCCTTCTTCTGTAACTCCAAGGGTGTTTGCAGACAATACCAATCACTGCATTTTATTCATCAGACTAAAGTTACATTAGCCCCCACCCAGATCTGTGTGATTGTTAGTCCCAGTGTAATGGGTTCTGTATGTTGTACGGCAGGGCCTTGCTGTAAGGTGACCTTCCATTTGCCACTGAAAATACAATCCAAAAACTGTTTACGCGGTGGTGTTTGACAAGTGGGGAACTCAGGCTTTATAGAACCAGGAATGCAATTGTTACTTCCTAAGGAGCGTTGCACCCAGGGCTGCACTATATCTTTTCTGGGCCCTGGGCATTTTGCCTTCGTGGGGCCCCCCACCGTAATAATATCAATTTTAACTACTGGTTTTTTATATAACTTTAAATACTTCAATTTTTTTTCCTGTTCTGGGCAAAATTTAATATATTTTTCTGGGCCCTAAATATTTCGATTTTTTCTGAGGTGAGAAAAAATTAAAACATTTTCTTCGAGTAAAAGTTCATTTTTTCCTTCTGATTTTAAAAGAAATGAAAACATTTTCATGGGCCCCTAAAAGTATTGTGGACCCTAGGCACTGTGCCTGCTGTGCCTAATAAGTTGGCCCCGGTTATGCCCATCAAAGTCACTTCCTTACCAGATTTTTTCTAAACTCACAGATTTCCAGTTTGCAATTTCACGTGTTTCAGTCGAGTGAGAGAGGAAAAAGTATTGTGCCACAATCCCCTCTGTGAAATTTTTTTTCAACCTCTTAAAGATTTATGACAAATTAAATCTTCTTGCTACCAAAGTCTGTAGTGTTCCCCCAATCCCCCCCCGCCCCCTCTGAAATCTCTGTGTATTTTTCCCCCTGGAGGGGAAAGTTTCTGGAAATCATACATCTCTTGTTCAGTGTGCATGTTTTTGGAATTAGTTAAATATAGGTTTGTTTCTCTAATCTATACCTTTTCTAGTAAGAAATACTGGCATCTGGACATATAAAAGGAGATCCATGAAAAAACAGCAATCTGGAAGTGTGTGAAACTGGACGGGCCAGTAATGTGGGGGGAGGGGTATGAATGGATGGCAGAGATCTCAGGCAACATTTGTTGCCGGACGGAAGCCTCTGCCCTGAGGCTGGGGCCAAGCATAAGTGCCAAGTATAAGCGCTACAGTACAGTGAGATGAATATAAGGCAGAGAAGGTGACTTATACTTCCGGGCAGGTGCTTTGTGAGTACTACAGCTAATGAATAGGGGAGGGGGAATGAGGAGGGCTTGTGCCATGGAAATTCAACTGTCTTAGCTTAATTCAGGCGGGTAGCCATGTTGGTCTGAAGCAGCAGAACAAAGTTTGAGTCCAGTGACACCTTTAATACGGCCAATAAAGTTTTATTCTGGGTATAAGCCTTCGTGTGCACACACACTTCTTCAGATGCCACTGGACTCATATTTAGTTCACACATGTTCGTTAACTCCTGTATTTGTATGCTAATTTGCTGCTGTTCACAGGTCTTACCAACTGCTTTAATGCAATCTCAGCTATACTTATCACCCAGTTACTTATACATTTTGACTTCCTGGCAATTCCCCCCCCCCGGGCCGGCCCTTCCATAAGGCGGGGTTAGGCAGTTGCCTAGAGCGCCACTGTACAAGCGCACTGCACTGGCCTGCCATCCCGCTCGCCCCTCACCAGAAGCCCTGCTGCTCCACTCTGCTCACTAGCCCTTGGTAGAAGAAGTGCTGCTGGCATTCTATTCCTATCCACTCTGGAAGCACGTACGGCATGCAGGGCCTCTGCCTGGAGCTGGAAACCCTTGCCCAAGCCCTGGGAAGGGAGAGCGGGTGAGCCTGCACACCTGCCTGGCTGCCGGGGAACCTGCCGTGGTAAGGAGTGTGGTGCTCCCAGCCTCTGGCAGGTCCCCAGCAGTTGGAGAGAAAAGCAAACTTTTGCAGCCTTAGAAGTGGAAGTGGCGCTCTGCTGAGGAGAGTGGCGCCCCTGCTGCTCGCCAAGGCCCCTTTGTACCAGGCTGAGGGTGTCTCGCCACATCCCAGGCCCGTAGCCACCAGCCGGTTGGTGACACGTTGCAAACGCCAGGGGCTCCATCCCTCAGAAAGGGCGCGTGGGATGCACTGAAGGCTCTTTGCAAGTGGTGACAACTGCACAGGCGGGCATCGCCCGGCCCTTTTCTGTGGCTTCGGGGGCTGTCAGTGGGTCGGGCTCTTGCTCTCTCAGAGCTTTCTGCTGGTCTGTCTGTGTAGGAGGATGCAGGCAAAGGCCGCCCCGCTTCTCTTGGTGTTGCTGAGATAGTGGGCGTTAAAAGAAAAAAAGGCACTGTAATGATCGTCGGCTGGGGAATCACCACCAGCTCCAGCTAATGCGTTTCATCCCCCCCACCACCACCACAACTTTATTTACACTAGATCAAGATGCTGCACCCGGTTTTTGTTTTACTCCCTCCCCCTTTAAATCTGGCAGCAACCTGGAGAGACTGGCTGGTTCAAGGTCACCGAGGGAGCTGCATGGCTCTGTGAGGATATGCACCTGAAAGCTTGACTCTAACCACAAGGCTGTACTGCTGCCTCCTCCGCTCAGTATTCCACCTCCACTCCATCTAGACTGGAAGGAGACACCCCCCCCCCCCACCTCTATGTTTTGTGGTTATCAGCCCCAATCCCATCTGAAGTGGAGGTTGTCAGTCTGAAAGCATCTAACTCCCCTTTCTGAATTTATCTCCTCTTTCCCCCCTGTCTTGGTGGAGGTTGCTGTGAGGAAAATCTTGTCAGTTTGATCAACATGGATTTTCCCCTCCTTGCCAGTGATCATCAGCATCCATGTACATACCTAGACTGCTAGATGTTCTGTTCTTTGGGGTTTTAGTGACTAGTTTTTATTATTTTATCATGTTTTATTTTGTGAGCTACCTGAAGAGATGGCATATAAATGTTTAAAATCACTCAAATTTAGGATTGGAAATGGAAGACAAGAAGAGAAGAAATCTTCTCTTTCCTCATCTTCCTCCCCTTCCCCTCAGCATTTCTTCACAAACTTCTACAATTAAGCCAAATTATTGTGGTTTCAAACCAGACAATAGTTGCCATTTTATAATAGAACAGTTTTTAAGTTATTTAGGTGTCTAAGATAGATTCTTTGATATTTCTTTTTTCTACACTGAAGGGAAAAAACATTTGTTAATTGCAAAAGCAGACTTTTTTAGATAGACTTCATCGAAGTTAGTATTGTGTCTGAACAAAACTAATGGATCTTGTGCTAAAGGACTCACACTAGGCTTAGATATCAAAGCGATTTCTAATGTTCCCAAGGCAAAGCCCAAAAGAGGAACAACTTAATATAATGTTTTTGTTTATATTACTCAGTGCAGCCTGATTAATGCAAAGTTAGCAGTTCTAAGATATTTACAACAATCAAGCTGAAATAGGCAGCAGACATTCTCTTTGTTCATATTCAGCCCTTCATATTCATATTTCTCCCTTTCTCACGATACAAGAACTCGTGGGCACTCAATGAAATTGTTGAGCAGTTGGGTTAGAACGGATAAAAGGAAGTACTTCTTCACCTGAAGAGTGATTAACACAAATACAGATATGCAGATGAAACATTTTGAAATAGCACAATAAATCCAACATATAAACTTTCAAGCAAGATTTCCACATTGTTATCAATGTACGTGTTAATGTTTGTGATGGACACTTTTCGAATATGGATTCAGCTCATGTGAAGGTACTTTTGTTCTAAGGATATCAGGTCTATTGATGCCTTTGTCCCGAGAATGTTTAAAACGGGTATTGTCTCTTCTCCAGTACAAATATACACTGTGGTGCTTCTCAGGACTTCATATGTTATCGAAGGCTACACACTTTGTTCTTCCTTTGGTGCAGTTTTTGACATGAGCATTAAGACCACGTGCTGTATAATCACTTACCCCAATAGTCTGTTAACATAGAGACTGGAGAAAGTATGATGTAGAAACAGTGCCCTTGTGGATATGACCCCA
Source organism: Gekko japonicus (assembly GCF_001447785.1). Lineage (NCBI taxonomy): Eukaryota > Metazoa > Chordata > Lepidosauria > Squamata > Gekkonidae > Gekko > Gekko japonicus. The sequence continues at coordinate 7,904 of NW_015177594.1, forward strand.
CTGATGAGGTGGTCTCCCGGCCTGTAATAATTTAATGGTTCTAATTCATCCTTTTCCAGATTCAGGTCACATTTTGCCTTCCGCATCATCCCACAGGCAGGATGGGGCAGAAGCAGCAGCAAGAGAAGGAGCATCGTTCTGGGTCGGCTTGCTGCTATTGCCTCCCGCCAGTATATTTTCAGTGACATATCTCGTTTCCTAGAAGCGTCTAACCTGCTTTTCCCTAGGCCAGGGCTGCAGTGACCTCACTACCACGGAAAGAACCCAAGTGAGGTCTTCCGGGAGGAGAGGGGCTAGGAATACTCATACTACTGGGTCTTAAACCTCAAGCCAGGCAGAGGAGATATTTATGCAAGAGACTTCACAGGCTTAGGACAAAATGTCACCATTTGCTGCACTTAGTTCTAAATTTAATCTTATTAGATTTGAAGGCCACCTTTGGAAAAGAAATCCCTTGAGCTTTGGCAAGAATAAGAATAAATCACCATGATTTCACTAATTATAGGGGGGAAAATCGACTCTGCGCTTTCTTTGTGCTCTGTGTGTTTCCATGCGCAGGTGCACAACAGGAAAAAAAGTTTGCAAAGAATCAACACCACATGTGGTTCCGACTCTGACACCGGGGCACTGAGGAGGGCCCGTGAATGTGGCTTCACTGCAGAAACGGCACTATGAGAACTGAGATCAAAACAGTCTTTCTAGGACAGCCAGCCAGGATCTCACCGAATGGATTACTTACTCCTGAACAGTGTCCCCACCTAAGGTTGCCCCTTCAGGTCTGAAAATTGCTGGAGATTTGGAGGCTCCACACGGGGAGGGCAGAGTTTGGGGAGGGGGAGGGGAGGGAGCATAGCAGGGAGGTGACCAATGGTTGCCAACCCCCAGGTGGGACCCGGAGATCTGGAATTACAACTAATCTCCAGACTACAGAGATCGTTTCCCCTGGAGAACATGGCTGCTTTGGAGGGTGGACTCCGTGGCATTATACCTGCCCAAAGTCCCTTCCCATCCCAAACCCCACCCTCGACCCCAAATGTCCAGGAATTTCCCAACCTGGAGCTGGCAACCCTAATCTGATGCCATAGAGTCCAGCCTCCAAAGCTGCCGTTTTCTTCAAGAGAACTAGTCTCTATAATCTGAAGATGAGTTGTAATTCCAGGAAGTGAATAACAGAGAAAGACAAAGGCCTGGGCCATGTCGCCTGCATCGCACAGGAAGTGACATCAACACACTAGTGACTTCTGGGCAACACTCTGGTATTTCAGCAAAAACTCTATGGTAGAAGCTGATTTTACCATAGAGATTTTGTCCAAATACCAGAGTGTTGCCCAGAAGTCACTAGTGTGTTGATGCCACTTCCTGTGCGATGCGGGTGACATGGTCCAGGCCTTTGTCTTTCTCCTTGTAAGCCCCCCCCCATCCCCATCCCTCACCAGTTGCCAGGAGGGACCTGGCAACCCTAATTATTAGGTCACTGATTTTGGAATAAAACTTACTCCCAAGGTCACAGGATCCATGTGGACTACTAGCCATGCAGGTAGGAAGGTTGCATTGAGGAAGGGGAAAGGGGTAAAATGTGCCCCCTTCCCCCTTATGTCAGTGGAGCTGCACTGATGGAGAAATCTGATTTCATCCCCTTCCCCATGCCCACTTCATCCTCCTGACCCTCATAGCTATTTGTCCATGTGGGTCCCTTGACCCCAGGAATAAAATGTCTGGGATCAGAACAAATCACTTGGTGAGGGAGGGAACCAGGGGAAAGATCCATGACCATCAGCACCTTCCACTAAAGGATCATTGGATCCTACTCAGTTTTGGCTCCTTATGCTCAATAATATACTTTCCCCACTGTTTACTGTTATCTACAGAAATACAGGTCCACATTTTTTAAAATAATAATAATCTTTATTGCATTAGCAAGAAAGCCATAGCAACTGTACAGGATTTTTTAAAAAACCTAAAATTGTCAAATTTGTATATAGGTCAACAGTTATCAGCAGTAAACTAATTAAACTCAGGGAGATTTGTTTTCTTAATCACCACGGCTAGAAAGGAAGCCACTATAGCCGTGGTTTGATTGTCAGGGGAGTTATCAGACAATAGCACTGAAACTACCCAAGGAAGGAGGGGAAACTTTTCTTTTCTCATAACGGGAATGATATCTCTCTCTCTTTCCTTATTCCACTTGTTTGCTGTATCTGAGCTTGATGGCAGATGGAGTCAGAGTGATGGTTCTGAGCACATGTTCGGGCTTCTTGGATTTGCACACAGAAAGGGCTAGGCTTGCCTTATGCCAGTTTTGGCCCTAACCTGTCTGGAATACTGTCCTTCACATTGCAAGGGGAGGCTTGGGCTAACAGAAGGCAATGGCATTGGTTTTGTTCATTCCCTATTGACATAGGCATGCCTATTATTTGCGATGCAGTAAAAATCAGGAGCCATCTTTTATTTTCATCATTAGATGCTCCTTCGTATTCAGACCAGGCCTCAGGATCATAATATGGCATTTGGGAATAAATATGCAGCCAAGTAAGCCAGCACTGGAGGCCAGGACAGAAAAGATCTGCACGGCTACTATGTACTTCCCTTTGGTGCTCAGGTAGGTGGGCACAAAGGACAACCAAACACTGCAGAAGACCAGCATGCTGAAAGTGATCAACTTGGCTTCATTGAATGCCCCAGGTAGATCCCTAGCTAAGAAAGCTACCATGAAACTGACTGCAGCTAGGAGGCCCAGGTAGCCAAGGGCCACATAAAACATGGCGACAGATCCTTCATTGCATTGCAATGAGATCTGTGTGGGCAGGGAGTACATGTCAGACTCTGGGAATGGGGGAGCAACTCCCAGCCAGATAAAGCAGATGGCAGCCTGAATAAGGGTGCCGGAAACAACAATTGCATATGCCAAGCTCTTCCCCAGCCATTTCTTCACCCTGTTCCCTGGCTTTGTGGCCATGAAGGCCAGCACCACAGTGATTGTTTTGGCCAACACAGAAGAGACAGCGATGGAGAAGATGATGCTGAAGGCTGTTTGCCGGAGAAGACAGGTCACTCTTCCAGGATGGCCAATAAATAACAAAGAGGACAGGAAGCAAAGCAGGAGAGAGACAAGGAGGATGTAGCTGAGGTCCCGGTTGTTGGCTTTGACCACGGGAGTTTCTAAGTATTTAATGAAGATTGCTAAGACAAAGATTGTGAAAAGAGACAAGAACAGAGCAAAGAAAGCCAAAGCGATCCCCAAAGGTTCTTGATAGGACAGGAAGGTAACAATCTTGGGGACACATCCATCCCTGTCCTTGTTTGGATGCTGATCTTCTGGACACTGGGTGCAACGGTCTGCATCTGAAAACAAGAACAGTGACTTCATCTCCAGAATGCTGATGGTGCGCTGCAAGAGAGGACAAACTGTATTTTTGCACCTGGGACTGCAAGAACATCTGGGGAAACAAGCGAAAGAGGCAGAGGGATACAAATGCAGGAGCAGGGAGAGCCACTCCTGCGGAAAACATCCCAGTCTGCCAAGCTGCAAGTCTGCAGCTGGAGAGTGTCATTGCAGATGATTCTGTGGGATACCCCAAAGCACACAGTCAGTCCCTTAGAGGCACTTGCCTACCAAACTGGGCCTTAGCATTGCCCCTTGGTAACTAGTGGCTATAACACAACAGGTAGGTGTTCAAGAAGGGAGAACCATCGGCACCACCCCCACATCAGTCCATCCCACAAAATTGTTTCATGCAACTCTGTGGACTTCTGTGATTCCTTGCCCCATTCCCTAAAGGCTGCCCTTTCCTCTGGGGTCACCTTCCTACCTTCCTGAGTGGAGACTGTCCCCTCCTTGCATGGAGAACAATCAAAGCAGCAAATTGGCTCTCCATCCCGAGCCAGCTTCATGTATCCAGGGCGGCAGCTTTCAGTGCACCTTGCCTGAGGCTGGGTCTATGCGTAAAGACAAGGAGGATCCATTCCAATGTGTGAGTGAGCTGACTCACATGATCTGAAAGGACTTCTAGCACCAGGGCTCTTTTTGTAGAAAAAGCCCAGCATGAACTCATTAGCATAATAGGCCACACCCAACATCAGAAACTCATTAGCATATTAGTCCACACCCCTGACAGCATAACTCATTACCACATTAGGCCGCACCCCCATGTTACCAGAAGTGTGGTTATCCAGCCACACCCTCCTTTTGCTTCTTATTCTGTTTACCTTGTTTGTTGTCAAAACCCAGGGCTTTTTTTGTAGCAGGAACTCCTTTGCATGTTAGGCCCCACACCCCTAATGTAGCCAATCCTAATGAGTTTCTGCTGTTGGGTATGGCCTATTATGCTAATGAGTTCCTGCTAGGTGTGGCCAACTTGGGAGCCAGCCGGAACTCCCTTCCTGTGTGTTCCTGCCCCAAAATAGCCCTGTCTAGCACTATGCCTGGCATGAGTTTTACCATGAAGTTGTACCACTTGGCAAACTCTCTTCATCTTGGTCTTCATGCCTCTCTATTCCTCCTTTAACTAAGGCCACTTAGAACAAGGGATGTGGCCTGCAGGGCCCAGGTGACAGTTGAGCTCCCCAAAGGAGACAAGCCCAAGTGTCTTGCTGCCAAAATCTTTTCTTAAACAGGTGAGATCTGCTTCCTCCAAGGTCACTTCTTGAGGGTACCTGGGCTTTTTCCTGGAAATTCAGGGCCTTAGGCTGTGGTCAGATGCTCTTTTAGATCCTACTTAGCTGCAAATGCCTGACGGATCTGAAGTGCGCGATCAGACCACAACATCTGAGCAAGGTCCCGTGGTCGTCGACACACCATGCTGCCCTGCCACAGATGCGGAGTTAAAAGACATCAGGGAAAGTTCAGCCCTACGACTTGCTGACAGGCCACAGATGGATTTCCCCTAGTCTGATCCCTCAAGTGTGCACTCAGGCCATTGGGATGGACTGCTCATTCCTCCCTAACTGGGCACCATTTTTTCCCTGCTTAGCGGTATGTGCATAACTGCATAATCAGTCCACGGAGAACTCTTTGCGCAGGGGGTTGATTCCTCATTTGTGCACATGAGTACAAAAAGGCAAAAAAACCAACAACAACCCAACCACTCACCCAAACATGCTGTCTGATGGTGCAGTGATGGGCTGCGCCCCCAGCAAAACATTTTATACTGGGATGTGTGATCAAGCAACACCATGCCAAATACCAATATGGATGGAATAGGAGCGTTTCCCCGACCACGCCAAATGACACATCTGATCACAGCCTTAAGTTGAAATCCAGTTTAGGGAATTGTGGATTGCGTACATAGAGGGCTCAAAGCTCTCATTGTGAGAAGAAGGCAGTACTCGTGTGCAAGGAAATAAATGAAGCTTCTCATTTGGCCATGAGATTGGCCTCCTGCCTTTGCCTGGTCAGCAGAGGCTGGTCTTCCAAATGTCATACTACAGGTGGAACACATGAAGTTGCCTTATACTTAATCAGACCACTGGCCGATTAAGGTAAGTATTGCCTACTCACACTGCCAGTGGCTCCCCAGGGACTCAGGCAGAGGTTCTTTCACACCACCTATTACCTGGTCTTTTTAAATGAGTTGCTGGGGATTGAACCTGGGACTTTCTGCATGCCAAGCGGATGTTATACCAGTGAGGCATAGCCCTTCCCTGTTTCAGCTTTTCCCACTGAAGCAATCAAGCCCAAATTGGCTGAGCCAGAGTAGATGCCCTGGTGGGTTTGGGGAGCAGCTTTCCACAGACCTGAAGCCCCAATGTAAACTCAAATGGACATTAAATACCCACCTCTGTTTCTGGGGCCCGTCTTGCTCGATTCTTCCTTTGCTCTATTTCACGGGTTATTAGCCTTTAAATTAACTGGACAGGAATCATATCTGGTTTGTAATTTGTATTTGTAATTTGTCTCTGAGTCGCCCACTTACTTAAGCACATGTGAAAGGGAATATAATGAAACAGAAAGTCTCCTCACGTGGTTGATTCTGGTGGGCCACATAATGGCGTCTTCTTGAATGGTGATCTTTACGCCTGTTGATGCCTGTCTCTTGATACTCCCAAATTTCACTTCACCAACGGATTTATTAGGAAACGCCACCCAGTTCACAATATCCAAGTCAGCTGCCAGGTCCCCATTCTCATCAAAATACACACCATCCAGGGAATGATTATAAAACTGGAGGTTTCTGAGGAAAGGATGAAGCTAGAAAGAGAGAGAGAGACAGGCAGCATTGTAAGAACAGAAAACAACGATGGGTATCCCTGCTAGGGATGCCACCCTCCAGGTGGGACCTGGGGATCACCCGGAATTACAGCTCATCTCCAGACTACAAAAGTTCAGTTTTCCTGGAGAAAATGGATGCTTTGGAGGGTGGACTCTGTGGCATTATACTCCACTGAGGTCCCAGGTCCCTGTCATCTACAGACTCCGTCCCCAAATCTCCAGAAGTTTCCCCGACCTGGACCTGGCAACCCTACCCACCCCCATCCCCTGCCAATGACTAGGAAGGACACGAAAACCTAAGTCCTCTGCCCTGCCATTTTAGGGTTTTCAGCATTTGAAGTTAGACTGTATTTGAAGCCATGAGATTCATATACATAATTCTGCATCACAGGGAGCCCATCCTACTATTTCACAAAACAAGACAAGCCTCTATAGGTGGTGGCAGCTTTTGAGTACAATTGAAGGAAAGAAAACAGATAGGTTTTCCATTTTAAAATAGTATTTTTGCTGTGTGTGTGTGTGTGTGTGTGTGTGTGTGTGTGTGAGACACAGAGAGAAATTGTTTGGATTACCTCCGGGGGGCGGGGGGGCGGAGTTCTCCTGGAATCAAAATTAGTTTCCAGATTGCAGAGACAGGTTAGGAGTGGCGGGCTCTAATCTGGGAGAACCAGGTTTGATTCCCTGCTCCTCCACAGGCAGCTGCTGGTGTGACCTTGGGTCAGTCACAGTTCTTTCTGAGCTGATCTCTCAAGGGCAGTTCTTTCTGAGCTGTTATCTCAAGGGCAGTTCTTGAAAGAGCTCTCTCAGCCCCACCTACCTCATAGGGGGTCTGTTGTGGGGAGGGGAAGGGAAAGGAGATTGTAAACTGCTCTGAGACTCCTTCGGGTAGTGAAGGGCGGGGTATAAATCCAATCTCTTCTTCTTTGGTGTAGTGGTTAAATGCGCGGACTCTAGTCTGGGAGAACTGGGTTTTATTCCCCACTCCCACACCTGCACCTGCTGGATGACCTTGGGCAAGCTGTAGTTCTGATAAGAGCTGTTCTTGAAAAAGAGCAGTTTCTGTCAAGAGCTCTCTCAGCCCCACCTACCTCACAGGGAGTCTGTTGTAGGGAGGGGAAGGGAAAGGAGTTTGTAAGCCGCTCTGAGACACCTTTGGGTAGTGAAGGGTGGGGTATAAATCCAATATCCTCCTCCTCCTCCTCCTCCTCTTCTCCTTCTTCTACTATTTTTGAGAAAATTGCTGCTTTGGAGGGTAGACT